>NC_038244.2:24157635-24416816 GCF_000004515.6 Glycine max
CTCTGGTAATCGATTACACAGACTTGGTAATCGATTACCAGAGGCTAAACTCGACTTACACAGCCTCAGAACATGAAATATGCAAAAATGCACTGTGTAATCGATTACACATACCTGGTAATCGATTACCAGTGACCCATCCCTCTGTGTAATCGATTACACAGGCTGGTAATCGATTACCAGAGGCCTCCACAATGTTCCAGTCCCCTTTCTAAGCCTGGTAATCGATTACACCCCCTTGGTAATTGATGTGCCATCATTTTCTTCTATTTTCTAAACCCTTTTTGCACCATTTTAATTATTGATTGGTCTTAATTGTCAATTAATTAGGCAGTTTTATTATTTGGGCCCATTCAGCTAATTTGATGTTTTTAATCTAATTTCAGGAATTAATGAAGCATTGGGCTTGAATCTAGCATTGGGCTTGAATCTAGAATTGGGCTTGGACTTGAAGAAGGCAGACTAATTTATTCTATAAAATTAGATCTTATCTTATCTAGATATTATTTAGATTTGATCTCATCTAGATATTATTTCATCTAGATCTTATCTTATCTTATCTTATCTAGATTTGATTTGATTTTACTTATGGGCTTGGATTTAAAACATATTTGTAAGCTTTGGGGCTGAAAAAAACTATATAACAGCACCAAGGTTCTAGTTTAGGCTCCCTCTCTCCCTCGCGGGAGACTCTCTCTCTCTCTCCTCTCTCTCTTCTATTTTTCGTTTTTAGTTTTAGTCTCTCTTCTCTTTCTCTTTTATTTTCGTTTTTTTCAATTCCAGTTCAGACTTTTAGTTTTATCAATAAAATTTCATTCTCTATTTGATTAATGGAAGGCTAAGTCCGAAGCGTTGTTTTCCCTTGAGGATCAAGCACAGTTCTCTTTGAGGTTCTATTATTACTGTTAAATTCTGTTTAGTTTTTCCTCTTCACTAATTACTTTGAATTTGTTGCTTTTAATTCATGCATGCTTAGTGCTTGATTAATTGTCTCTGCGCTTAATTTACGTTCATGCTTAATGATCGTTTATGAGTAATTGGTGTATGTGATGCTTAATCACATAATGAATGCCTTATGTTGAATTTCGCTTAGTAATTTAATTTAGGGTTGGATTAAGTGGTTAAACTGATAAAGGATAAACTCTCGTAACCTAGGATAAGAGACTTGCTTGTGAATCAAGGGGAAGCAACGTGTTTTAATTCTGATATTTTCTAATTCACATATATTCGCTGTTTAATTTACAAAAGCAAACAACCCCCCCCCCCCCCCATCGTTACTGTTACTGTTACTGCAAGTATATTTTGAACATTTGGCTTGTCACTGCTCGTTGGGAAACGACCTAGGATCACTTCCTAGTTACTACATTTTAATGTTTATTTGATTCGGGTACGGCCTCGATCAGTAATCGATTACCAGAAGCCCTCATGGCTTCCTGACCTCGTTTTCAAACCTGGTAATCGATTACACCCTTTGGTAATCGATTACCAGAGACCATCTTAGCCTCCTGTCTTCATTTTTAAGCCTTGTAATCGATTACCCACCCTTGGTAATCGATTACCAGAGACCATATCTCACATATCAATCAAGTTTCACAGCTGGCCAGCCACCACAAGCCTCCTTGCTTTGTGGTCTTTGTTCCTTTTATCTGTTGACTTCCAAGAGCTCGCCTGTTTAGGTACATCACAGGTTCTCACTGACCGACTATGCTCGGGTTGGGTCGGGATTGGTCAAGCTTGGTTTTGGGCAATAGCACCCCACCTGACGTCCCCAAGGTCTCCTGACCCCCGCGACATATCTCCAGGTACCACTCTGTGGTCAACGAATAAAAGCAGGAAGTTTCACCCTTCTACACTTCCTCATCTCAAGCTTGTAGGATTATGGGGTACCCATCACATGTGGCACTAGGTGGCGGTCGGGCGATGGTGCACAACAAGTTTTCCACATCCACAAAGCGCGCATAAACCCACCATCCCTTGTTGCCCACCTCCAACTGAGCTCACGTACTCCCACGTAGCCCATATCCTCGTTTCTCTCAACACCGGGTCCCCATCAATCCTCCCAAGCTTCCACAACATCAAAGTAATACAACATTCAAACAGCACAAGCTATCTCAGCCAAGCAAAACAGGGCAAAGGCAGAAAACTCTGCCCAAAACACCAACTAAAACATAACTTTTCTCACTTAAAGACCCCAGTAACAATTCCTTCGTTCCGGTTCGTTAACCGTTGGATCGACTCGAAAATTTTACTGGAAGTCTCTAGCACATAAGCCTACATTGTGACCGTTGGGATCTTCTAGCAAACATCCAGAACTCATTCTGCACTACTCTTTCCACAGCCAATCACACACAAGCATTTTTCTGCACAAAGCCAAAATCCTGCTGCACCTATTTGACAGCAAAATTCTGCATAAGTGCAGATTTCGAAAATCACTATTCCCCTCATCCAATCTTGCCCAAATCAAATCCTACAAGTCCCAAATCATGTATCAATCATGTCTAAACCAAAATCAAGCTTTAAAGCACAGCAACACAGAATCTAGGTGTCCAACACCCCTCAATTCAATGGGTTTTCTAGGTTTGAGAAGTGAAATTGAGGATGAGGTAGATTTGAGGCAAACTCTCACCTCACACAAGTCTATAACATCAATCTAAACTTGCTCAAACTGGATTTACACCTAAAATCTCACCGAATCAAAATTTGACTCTTCAACACCCAAATTTGCCCTAGAAATGGCTCTTGGTTCACTTTGGTTGTTTGTTTTTCTCCCTAGCACAGTCCAAGCTTTCTCATAAGTCCTAAATGACATTTCAAACTAAGATTTACTCACTCTAACCTCTAAATACTACCAATTCCAGATTTGGCCTTCCAGCCCTCAAAAATTCACTCTTTTTCCACTCCTAACACCACATTCTCACTTTCTAACCCTAGGTTAGTTCTACCCTTCATCTCTAACAGTTTTCCATAAGCAATTTCAGCACATGAACATCACAAGCATCATCATAAAAACCCTAAAACAGAATGGGTATGTCTAACTCATCCAAACATGGCAAGTTCAACAAGCTTTCAACAAGAGTCTTCACAAATAACTATCATGAAGCAGAAAACTAACAAAACTACCCATCATATCTCCCAAAACCCCATACCCACGAAAATCAAAGGAGAAAGAAGTCCACCCAAACCTGAAATTTCGAAGTCCCACTCGTAGACACGCACTTCACGACCCCGAAAATGCTCTCCTTTCACGATTTGGGGCATAAATGATGGCCAAAGGTTAAAGCTTTGTTTGGAGCTTCAATGGAGAATGAAGAAGAAGAGAATGGCAACGTGAGGGAGAGAGAGAGCTGTCTGAAAAGTGTGGGGCTGAGTGAAGAGAGAGATAGTTGCTTTTTAATTTTAAAAAGGCTTTTTCCTCATTTCTTATTATTTTATTATAAACTATGCCACATGTCTCCATTTGAGTGGAGCAAAAAGGGCCCACTTTCCCTTTTGACTGTGACCCATACTCAGCCACAAAAGTGAGGAAAAAATATGACCTTTGAAACGCTAAAATCCTGCCTCGGTTTGCGTGCCGTTTCTCTGGTTCCAGTTTCTCGCCTTTCTCTGCGTCCGTCGGGGCCAGTTTTCGAAAGTAAGCAATATATATATCGAAACGCTCAGAATAAAACCCCGAGCGTGGTTCAGAGGTTGGTTTCGTTAAATTCTAAGTCGCATGCAAAACGATGATTTTTAAACTAATTAATTAAGAATCAACCCATAACCTCCCAGTTATGGACTTCTCTTCCTTAATTAGCCTAACCCGCGTATCTTGCCCCCACTATTCCTACTTCTACCAAAAACATATATGCATATACATTGAATAATACTTATATATATAATCATTCAAAATACATCGTTTTCGAAAATTCCAGGTAGAAATTTCCAGGATGTTACAATCACTAACAATTGCTTTAGGTACTCCAAACCTGCAAAACAGATTAGACCTGACAAAGTCTGCGACAACTTTAGCATCATTAGTTCTAGTGGGCTTGGCTTCCACCCATTTTGAAACATAGTCAACTGCAAGGAGAATGTAAACATAACCAAAAGAGACAGGAAAAGGACCCATGAAATCTATACCCCAGACATCAAACACCTCACAGAATAGCATAGCTTGCTGAGGCATTTGTTGTCGCCATGTAAGTGTATTTCCTGCTCTCTGACACTGCTCACAAGTGCTGCAGATCTTCCACGCATCTTTAAAGATTGTGGGCCAATAAAAACCACAATCAAGCACTTTGCGAGCTGTCCTTTGAACACCCAGATGACCTCCCGGTGCGGAAGAATGACAGAACTGCAAGACTGAGTCAGTCTCATGATCTGGAATGCACCATCTAATGACCTGATCACTGCACAATTTCCACAAGTAGGGGTCATCCCAAATAAAATGCTTAGCATCACTTTTAATTTTATCTTTTTGGGCCTTAGATGCTAAGGGAGGAAAAACATAAGCAACTAAATAATTGACAATATTAGCAAACCAGGGAGTAAAAAGAGAGTCAGAAATACTATACAGTATATACAAATGATCATCCGGGAAATCATCCCGAATAGGTGAATCTGCATCAGATACACGTTCGATCCGACTCAAATGATCAGCAACTAGATTTTGTGCTCCGCTCCTATCACGGATCTCCAAGTCAAACTCTTGGAGCCAGAGCATCCATCGGATCAACCTAGGCTTAGAATCAGCCTTCTTCAACAAGTACTTTGAAGCTGCATGGTCAGTATAAACAATAATGCGGGTACCAAGCAAATAAGATCAAAATTTTTCAAGAGCAAAAACTATGGCTAGAAGCTCCTTCTCAGTAGTAGTATAATTCGCTTGGGCAGCATCTAAAGTCCTAGAAGCATAGTATATCACCCTGGGCAATTTATCAATTTTCTGAGCAAGGACAGCCCCCAATGCATAATTTGATGCATCACACATAAGCTCAAAAGGGGCTGTCCAGTCGGGTGCCTGGATGATGGGGGTGGTAGTCAGCGCTCTTTTGAGGCAATCAAAAGCCTCTTTGCATCTGTCATTAAAGTCAAACTCCACCTCCTTTTGCAACAAGTTGGACAATGGAAGGGCTACTTTGCTAAAATCCCTTATAAAGCGCCTGTAGAATCTTGCATGACCAAGAAAAGATCGCACCTCTCACACACAAGAGGGGTAAGGCAATTGTGAAATAACAGAAATTTTTGCAGGATCTACTTCAATACCCTTATTGGAAATAATGTGGCCTAAAACTATACCTTGCTCAACCATAAAATGACATTTTTCAAAATTTAGAACAAGGTTAGTTTCAATGCATCTATTCAAAAAATTTTCCAAAGTATTCAAACAACCATCAAAAGAGGATCCATATACAGTGAAATCATCCATAAACACCTCTATGCAATTTTCTAAAAAATCACTGAAAATACTAATCATGCACCGCTGGAAGGTACCAGGGGCATTGCACAGGCCGAAAGGCATCCTCCTATAGGCAAAAGTGTCGAAGGGGCAGGTGAATGTGGTCTTTTCCTGATCCTCAGGAGCAATAGTAATTTGCATATAACCAGAAAAACCATCAAGGAAACAGTAGTGGGATTTACCTGTCAGGCGTTCAAGCATCTGGTCAATGAATGGCAACGGAAAATGGTCCTTTTTGGTAACCTGGTTCAGCCTCCTATAGTCAATGCAGACTCTCCAACTGTTCTGCACCCGAGTAGGAATTAACTCCTCCTTCTCATTTTTTATCACTGTGAGGCCGGTCTTCTTCGGGACTACCTGGACGGGACTCACCCATTGGATGTCGAAGATAGGATAAATGATTCCAACTTGCAAAATCTTGGTTATCTCCTTCTTCACTACATCAAGAATCACCGGGTTGAGTCTTCTCTGTGGCTGTCTTACTGGTTTAGCTCCATCCTCTAAATTTATTTGATGCATACATGTGGATGGGCTAATACCAGGAATGTCCGCCAGGCTCAGAATTACCTGTGGAAGAAGATTCACCTGCACAGAAATTGTTAGGTAAATTTTTGTCATCACCTTTTTCTGGAGTAGAGTGAAGTTTGGCAGGTTCATTTGCAGATGAGGAAGGTGCTACGGGTTGAGGTCCTTGACACTGCTTCCCCGACCTCAATGAAATGGCACTGACATTTTTGGGATTTTGGACAGCTTGAGAAGGCAACTTGTCAGAATTCTGGGACTATTGTTGATTCAATTGGGTAGCCAATTGTCCCATCTGATTGGTTAAGCTCTGAATGGAGGCTCTGGTCTCTTGCTGAAACTGCATGTTCTGCATAGTCATTTGCCTCACAAGTTCTTCGAGGGAAGGTTGTGGAGGGGCCTCAACTGTTGGCTGTTTCTGGGGTTGTTGCTGTTGTTGGATTGGTGGAGGAATGTATGGTCTGCTTGGGCCAGCAGCATTTTGGAAGGAAGGAGCAGGCTGTTGTTGTTGTTGCTGAGGGCTGGACCATCTGAGGTTAGGGTGATTCCTCCATCCAGGGTTGTATCTGTTGCTGGAGAGGTCATAATTGTTCTGCTGTGGTTGATTTTGCTGCTGAGGTTGAGGAGGTCTATTGTAAATATTTGCAGCATAAGCTTCAGGCTGCTCGATTGCTCCAGGTTGCTGCATGGAAGGGCAAAGGTCTGTATGGTGGTCAGCAGAGGAGCACAAACCACAAACCCTTGCAACAGGTACAGATTTCTGATTCAAGGCCAGCTGGGTTACCAAGTTAACCAATGCATCCAGTTTGCCTTCAAGCTTCTTAGTCTCAGATGATGCAGCTGAGTTTGTAGCTACCTCATGCACTCCTCTAATGACTATGGCATCATTTCTGGCGCTAAACTGCTGAGAGTTGGAAGCCATCTTCTCAATTAAATTTCTGGCTTCAGCAGGAGTCATGTCTCCAAGGGTTCCACCACTGGCAGCATCTATCATACTTCTCTCCATATTACTGAGTCCTTCATAAAAATATTGGAGAAGAAGCTGCTCCGAAATCTGATGGTGAGGGCAACTGGCACATAGTTTTTTAAATTGCTCCCAGTACTCATACAGGCTCTCTCCAATGAGTTGTCTAATGCCTGAGATATCTTTCCTGATGGCTGTGGTCCTGGAAGCAGGGAAATTTTTTTCTAAGAATACTCTCTTAAGGTCATCCCAGCTCGTGATGGACCTTGGAGCAAGGTAATACAGCCAGTCCTTTGCCACTCCCTCCAGAGAATGAGGAAAAGCCTTCAGAAATATGTGATCCTTGTGACATCCTGGAAATTTCTACCCGGAATTTTTGGAAACGATGTATTTTGAATGATTATATATATATATATATATATATATATATATATATATATATATATATATATATATATATATATATATATATATATATATATATATATATATATATATATATATATAAGTATTATTCAGTTTATATGCATATATGTTATTGGTAGAAGTAGGAATAGTGGGGGCTAGATATGCAGGTTAGGCTGATTAAGGAAGAGAAGTCCATAACTGGGAGGTTATGGGTTAATTCTTAATTAATTAGTTTAAAAATAGTCATTTTGCGTGCGACTTAAAATTTAACGAAACCAACCTCTGAGCCATGCTCGGGGTTTTATTCTGAGCGTTTTGATATATATATTGATTACTTTCGAAAACTGGCCCCGACGGACAGAGAGAAACGCGAGGAACTGGAACCAGAGAAACGGCACGCAAACCGAGGCAGGATTTTAGCATTTCAAAGGTCAGATTTTTATCACTTTTTGTGGCTGAGTATGGGTCACAATCAAAAGAGAAAGTGGGCCCTTTTTGCTCCACTCAAATAGAGACATGTGGCATAGTTTATAATAAAATAATAAGAAATGAGGAAAAAGCCTTTTTAAAATTAAAAGGCAACTCTCTCTCTCCTCACTCAGCCCCACATTTTTCAGAAGCCTTTTCCTCTCTCCCTCACGTTGCCATTCTTTCCTCCTTCATTCTCCATTGAAGCTCCAAACAAAGCTCCAACCTTTGGCCATCATTTCTGCTCCAAATCACGAAAGGAGGGCATTTTCAGAGTCGTGAAGCGCGTCTCTACGTGTGGGACTTCGAAATTTTAGGTTTGGGTGGACTTCTTTCCCTCTTGAATTTCGTGGGTATGGGGTTTTGGGAGATATGATGGGTAGTTTTGCTAGTTTTCTGCTTCATGATAGTTATTTGTGAAGAAACTTGTTGAAAGCATGTTGAAATTGCTATGTTTGGAAGAGTTAAACATACCCATTTTGTTTTAGGGTTTTTATGATGATGCTTGTGATGTTCATGTGCTGAAATTGCTTATGGAAAACTGTTAGAGATGAAGGGTAGAATTAACCTAGGGTTAGAAAGTGAGAATGTGGTGTTATGAGTGGAAAAAGAGTGAATTTTTTAGGGCTGGAAGGCCAAATCTGGAATTGGTAGTATTTAGAGGTTAGAGTGAGTTAATCTTAGCTTGAAATTCCATTTAGGACTTATGAGAAAGGTTAGGCTGTGCTAGAGAGAAAAACAAATGACCAAAGTGAACAAAGAGCCATTTCTAGGGTAAATTTGGGTGTTGAAGAGTCAAATTTTGATTCGGTGAGATTTTAAGCGTAAATCCAGTTTAAACAAGTTTAAATTGATGTTATAGACTTGTGTGAGGTGAGAGTTTGCTTCAAATTTGTCCCATTCTCAATTTGACTTCTCAAGCCTAGAAAATCCATTAAATTGAGGGGTTTTGGACACCTAGATTTTGTGTTGCTGTGGTTTGAAGCTTGACTTTGGTTTAGACATGATTGATACATGATTTGGGACTTGTAGGATTTGATTTGGGCAAGATTGGATGAGGGGAAGTGTGGTTTTCGAAATCTGCACTTTGTGCAGATTTTTGCTGTGAAATTGTGCAGCAGGATTTTGCACAAGTGCAGAAAAATGCTATGTATTTGCTGGTTGTGGAAAGAGTAATGTAGAACGAGTTCTGGATGTTTGCTAGTAGATCCCAACGGTCAAAATGTAGGCTTATGTACTAGAGACTTCCAGTAAAAATTTTGAGTCGATCCAACGGTTAACGAATTGGAAAGAAGGAATTGTTACTGGGGTCTTTAAGTGAGAAAAGCTGTGATTTTGGTTGGTGTTTTGGGCAGAGTTTTCTGCCTTTGCCCTGTTTTCTTGGCTGTGATGGTTTGTGTTGTTTGAATGTTGAGTTACTTGGATGTTGGGGAAGCTTGGGAGGATTGATGGGGACCCGGTGTTGAGAGAAACGAGGATATGGGCTACGTGGGAGTACGTGAGCTCAGTTGGAGGTGGGCAACAGGGGATGGTGGGTTTATGCGCGATTTGTGGATGTGGAAAACTTGTTGTGCACCATCGCCCGACCGCCACCTAGTACCACATGTGATGGGTACCCCATAATCCTACAAGCTTGAGATGAGGAAGTATAGAAGGGTGAAACTTCCTGCTTTTATTGTTGACCACAGAGTGGTACCTGGAGATATGTCGCGGGGGTCAGGAGACCTTGGGGACGTCAGGTGGGGTGCTATTGCCCAAAACCAAGCTTGACCAATCCCGACCCAACCCGGGCATAGTCGGTCAGTGAGAACCTGTGATGTACCTAAGCAGGCGAGCTCCTGGCAGTCAACAGATAAAAGGAACAAAGACCACAAAGCAAGGAGGCTTGTGGTGGCTGGCCAGCTGTGAATCTTGTGTGATATATGGGTTTTTGCCTCTGGTAATCGATTACCAAGGGTGGGTAATCGATTACAAGGCTTAAAAATGAAGACATGAGGCTAAGATGGTCTCTGGTAATCGATTACCAAGGGGGTGTAATCGATTACCAGGCTTGAAAACGAGGTCAGGAGGCTATGAGGGCTTCTGGTAATCAATTACCAAGGGGGTGTAATCGATTACCAGGCTTTGAATTGAAGGCAGCAGGTTGTAGAGGCCTCTGGTAATCGATTACCAGTCTGTGTAATCGATTACACAGAGGAATGGGTCACTGGTAATCGATTACCAGGTATGTGTAATCGATTACACAGTGCCTTTTTCAGGTTTTCATGTCCTGAAGCTGTGTGATTCGAGTTTGGCCTCTGGTAATCGATTACCAAGGCTGTGTAATCGATTACCAGAGATGAAAAGCCTTAAGATACCCCTTTTACTTGCATGTAATGGTTATGAGAAGCATTGTGTTGCGGCATAGTTAGATTCTTGTGAAAGAGTCTACCCCTTTCTTTTCTTTCTTGTAGATCGTGATGGCGGCGCAGCTAATCCATGATCGAGTGGAGATGGAGTGCCTAGAGGGAGCTTGGGAGACCCTCGAAGGCAATGCGAGGTGCCGATTTCGGGGCACTATTCGGTTTACGGCGACTTCTTTGGTGCATCCAGATGAACCCGTGCGCACGCTTCAACGCACTATGGAGTGGATACTACCCACACCTACACCATACCGTCTAGTGGAGCCAGTCCAAGTGATCGAGGTGACGTCATCCGAGGAAGACCCTGAGGAGGATCCCGAGGAGCTATCTCCTGAGCCTACTGTGGATGCTCTTGACTTTCTAGAGGGTGAAGAGGACCCACTTCCTGAGGTGGATTCTCCCGAGGAAGTCATGTCGGCATCTGAGGCAGACTCTACGGAGGATAGTGGCCCGAGGGAGATGGCGACCAGTGGAGGCTCTTCATCATAGTGGACAGTTCCATGGACTAGATTTATATACTTTTTGAGGGTGGGTGTATCTAGGACTGACTGTTAGGTTTACTCTTTTGTTTTTGTATGGGTAGACCTGATGTATAGGAATTTGATGATTGTATACATGTGGCTGAAGCCACCACTGTGGACACCTTTGCTCTGGATGACACTATGTATTTTGTAAAACTCCCATATTTTGGACAGCTTTAAATGATGAATGCATTTATGATCAATCTTGTTATTTGAAAAGAAAGCATTAGCAACTTTATTTGTAAAAGAGTTTATCGACCGTATTTTATTCTTTTATTTTCACGTGACGACCTAAAGTAATGGCTGGTACATTTTCCCTTTTGAAACAGCAAAATAGTTTAGAGATTATGAGCGGTAAGAAAGAAATGACTCCGAATAGAGTTGTGAACTGGCCATTCAGGACTCTATAGTGGGGATTTTCCTTCTAAACCTAGTTATGGTGAAAAGAGAAAGAAATGAAAAAGAAAAAGAAGAAAAAAAAATTTACCATGGTTTTTGTTATTTAAATCATTACTATCAAACCAGTCATTAATTTAGGGACGCCACAATCCTCCTGGACATCTGGGGGTTTCATGGTGGAGCAGACAATATGAAATTCCTTCAAATGTTTGTGCGGGTCTTCACCTGCAAGGCCATGAAACTTTGGAAGCAAATGAATCAGTCCAGTTTTAAGAACATATGGGACATCCTCATCAGGGTATTGGATGCACAAGCTTTAGTAGGTGAAATCAGGTGCAGTCATGTCCCTTAGAGTCCTCTCACGGGGTGGAGGTTGTGCCATGTTCTCAGAATGTGCAAAATCAGAATGCTCAGAATCAGAATCCTCAGAATCAGAATGCTCAAAATTATAATGCTCCAAATCAGGATGTTCAAAATCACCAATAACATAATGCACAGATTCACCAGTAATGGAATGCTCAGGATGATCAAAAGGTATAAAATGATGCCTAACTAATCTATGAAATGTCCTATCTATCTCAGGGTCAAAGGGTTGTAAGTCAGATGGATTGCCTCGAGTCATACACTACATTCAGCATGCACAACTAGTTGCCTTGTCATGTAAATAAAGGTGCAAGTTTGAACTACAGCTACCCTCAAATGATATCCAAATGACTTGAAATTTTGTGAGGACCTTATAAAATGATGAGAAGATAGCACAAAAACTTTCAGACAAAAATTCAAAGTCTAACTATGAAAGCTAAAATTGGTGGGTTAAGAAAAATAAGTGAATAAAACTTGAAAAATAAAAAACTTTTGACAGAATCGCTTTTTTTGGACGATGGAGACCTCAGCCGGCTGCCACAGTGTAGGAAATTTTTTTCTACCCCAAATGCATATATAATAATTCCGATTCTGATAACCGGAGCAAAAGTTATGGCCATTTGAAGTTTTGACAAACACAAAATTTGCTAGTTTTTTGGAACTTTCAAATCTGACCAAACTAAAGGCTCTAGCTATTTTTCCCACAAAATATGGATTAAAAGAAGTTACCACAAAAACATTCAGCCAAAAATAACAACCCTAGCTACTAAAACAAAAAATCACAAATAATTCAGCATGGGTGGTCGCTAAAATCTGTCTCTAATTGATTTCTACTACTACTCTGTTTTGCCGCAAGCAAAAGTGGTCGCTAAGTCCGTCGCAAAACACTATTCACAGCAAAACACCCAAGACTGAAACAGGGGAAACGCTTAATGGGAAAACTGAAACAGAACACACACTAAACAAAATACCAGGACACTAAACAACACTAACACACATACTAACACAATACTAACAATTAAACATAAAACACAAAAGGATTAAACACACAACACTAGCTAGCTATTATCAACCTTTGGACACTGCTCCCCGGCAACGGCGCCAAATTTGATCGAGGCCGCACTCGAATCAAATAAACATGAAAATGTAGTAACTAGGAAGTGATCCTAGGTCGTTTCCCAACGAGCAATGACAAACCAAATGTTCATAATATACTTGCGCAGTAACAGTAACGATTGAGGGGGTTTGTTTGTTTCGTGATTAAAGAGCAGAACAAGTAAACTGGAATTTTAAACTACTAATATTAAAAATAGGTTGTTTCCTCTGATTCAGAAGCCATTCTCTTATCATGGGTTATGGAGAATTCGTCCCTAACAATCAACCACTTAATCCAACCCTATTTCAATTTACTAAGGAAAATCAACTTAGGGTTTTCAATTCGTGATTAGGCACCACATACACCAGTTAGCCCTTCGTCCATTAAGCATGAACACAAGTTAGGCTTAGAGGCAATTAATCGAACACGAAGCGTGCACTGATTAATATTCACGAATTTGGGATAACTGGTGAAGGGAAAATTGCCAGTAAACCACATTACAAGCGAAACCTCAAAGAGAGTTGGGCTTCGTCCTCAAAAGGAAACAACACCAGAAAATCCAGCCTTCCATGGATTCAAACAGAAAACGCAAATGAAACATGAAGCAGAAACGTAAATGAACAGAAACATAAATGAACAAAAACGTAAATGAAACAGAAACGTAAATGAGAGTAGAAGAAGAAGCAAGAACGAAATTGTAATTAGAAGTAGAAAACGTAAAATTGCATTACGTGAACAGTAGCATCAAAGCAGAAAACGTAAAAACCCTAAAACCAAAGCTCTGAATAATGAATAGCATGACAGATTGACTTGCACGAATCCCAAGGCTGCTATTTAAAAAGAGTCACTCAAAGTCACTGGGCCATATTATAATACTCTGGCCCAAAACGAAATAAACACTGAACAACATGAAATAAAATTGCGAAATTTCCTAATTAGAAATTAACTAAGGTAAGCGCTGCTTTATTTGCCCTCTTCAAGTCCACAACCAAATTCCGGATTAAGCCCAATGTTTCATTAATTCCTGAAATTAGATTAAAAACATCAAATTAGCTAAATGGGCCCAAATAATAAAATTGCCTAATTAATTGACAATTAAGACCAATCAGTAATTAAAATGGTGCGAAAAGGGTTTAGAAAATAGAAGAAAATGATGGCACATGAGTTGCGCTTAGCGGCTCCACAAATTCAAAAAATTCACTAAGTACGGGGGCTTAGCGAGGCAGGCTTGCTTAGCCCAACGGCTGCCGCAACGAAATGTGCTTAGCTCAGGTAGGCTCGGCTTAGCGTGCGGCTTTCAACAAAAAAAAAATTGACAAAGTTACCTGGGTATCTCAATAGGATGATGAGTGTTCATCCTCAAAAGATGAACTCGCTTAGCGCGGTAGGCACGCTTAGCGAGTGATGGAGGCCATACCCGAATCAAATAAATATTAAAATGTAGTAACTAGGAAGTAATCCTAGGTTGTTTCCCAATGAGCAATGATACACCAAATGTTCATAACAGATAGTAGGAATTAGTAACAAATTGGGGGGGGGGGGATTATTTGCTTTTGTAAATTAAACAGCGAGTAAAATTGAATTAGAAATTATCAGAATTAAAATATGTTGCTTCCCCTTGATTCACAAGCAAGTCTCTTATCCTAGGTTGCGAGAATTTATCCTTTATCAGTTCAACCACTTAATCCAACCCTAAATTAAATTACTAAGCGAAATTTAACATAAAGCAGTCATTATGTGATTAAGCATCACACACACCAATTACTCATAAATGATCATTAAGCATGAATGTAAATTAAGCGCAGAGACAATTAATCAAGCACTAAGCATGCATGAATTAATAGCAACAAATTCAGAGTAATTAGTGAAGAGGAAAAACTGAACATAATTTAACAGTAATAATAGAACCTCAAAGAGAACTGTGCTTAATCCTCAATAGAAAACAACGCTGCGGACTTAGCCTTCCATTAATCAAATAGAGGACAAAATTTTATTGATAAAACTAAAAGTCTGAACTGGAATTGTAAAAAACGAAAATAAAAGAGAAAGAGAAGAGAGACTAAAACTAAAAACGAAAAATAGAAGAGAGAGAGGAGAGAGAGCTAAACTAGAACCTTGGTGCTGTTATATAGTTTTTCAGCCCCAAAGCTTACAAATCTATTTTAAATCCAAGCCCATAAGTAAAATCAAATCAAATCAAATCTAGATAAGATAAGATAAGATAAGATCTAGATGAAATAATATATAGATGAGATCAAATCTAAATAATATCTAGATAAGATAAAATCTAATTTTGTAGAATAAATTAGTCTGCCTTCTTCAAGTCCAAGCCCAATTTTGGATTCAAGCCCAAGCCCAATTCTGGATTCAAGCCCAAGCCCAATTCTAGATTCAAGCCCAATGCTTCATTAATTCCTGAAATTAGATTAAAAACATCAAATTAGCTTAATGGGCCCAAATAATAAAACTGCCTAATTAATTTGACAACTAAGACTAATCAGTACTTAAAATGGTGCAAAAAGGGTTAAGAAATAGGAGAAAATAATGGCACATCAGCGAGTTCATCTGGAAACGCATATATTCAATGAATATTGATGAACTCGCTTAGCGCAGCAGGCTCGCTTAGCGAGTTCATCGCGTTTTCTAGAAAAAACGCAGAAAACACAGTTCGTTTTCTTCCATTTTTTTAAGCCTCTAAAAGGCATATCAAACATGCAAGCCAGTCAAACTGATCTATACAACACAATCATATATAAAGTCCTAATTTTTAACTGCTTCTAAAAACATTCAAACCCTAAGAATCTAAAGCTGAATCTTCTAACCTAAGGTTTAACGGAATAAAAGAGAAAAAAGGAAATGGGGAACTTACTTGAATCTTTGATAGTAGCAGAAGAGTGAAGATGCAAACAGACAGCGAAAATGCAGGAAGCTGGGTGTGAAAGCGAAAATGCAGGCACGTTAAGAAATTTTGGGCAAATGTGAGTGTAACTGATGTTACACTCACTTAAGCAATTTTCGACCCTCTCGCTTAGCGAATGACAGTGTTAAGCGAACCAGAGAGACGTTTGGTTTCTCAAAGAGGCTCACTTAGCGAATCTGCGTGCTTAGCCCACGTTTGAAATTCAAAATTAATTTTTATTTTATTTTTTTTACACATAGCTGGGCTTAGCGCACAGAAGCGGTGCTTGGCGAATTCTGCAGGTCAAAAAACCTGCAACTCTAGCAAAGCCGAGCTCTGGGTCGGCTTAGCTAAACTGATGCATCTTGAATACAGAGGAGCATGCACTTAGCGGATAATGGATCGCTTAGCGCTGACATTGCCACAAGGATTTGGGCTTAGCTGGCATGAGTGGCACTTACCTCAATAAAACCTAGTTTAGGCTGCAAAGAATTGAGCTTAGCGGCGACATGTCGCACTTAGCCATTGAATACCAGGCATTTAGCGATCAAGCCATAGCTTAGTCGAATTCAGATCGAATTGAAATGGGCTTAGCTCAGCCTTGGCCAGCTTAGCAGACCAAATCATCCTAAGATGCAAGGGCTGAGCACTAAGTGCTAGAGACTCTTGGCTTAGCGCATGACAAAAGATGCGCTTAGCGCGAGGAGTGCACTTAGCGAAAGGACTGTTTTTCAGAAGAAAAAAAAATTCTAAGATATTTTTCAGTCCCTTCCTCAAGAAATTGAAACCCTTATATCTTCATTCAAAAACAAGCTGACATACTCCAATGTACTGATTATAAAGAAAGTTCCACATGATGCAATGCATGAAAAACAAAGATAACAGAAATTAAAACTGGGTTGCCTCCTAGGAAGCGCTTCTTTAACATCATTAGCTTGATGCTTTTACCTCAATGGGTAATCTAATTTTGGTTTTTACCTCCAAAACCTCCTTACCCACTTCCATTACCTGTAAGCAAACATTTTGTTCTGGAGCAGGCTTGTCTTCGATAAATAAATCAAAATCAATTTTCTGATCTTCAAAGCCCAGCTCTAGCTTTTTTCTCCTCATATCAACTATGCAGCTCGCAGTTAACATGAATGGCCTTCCCAATATTACATGAATGTCATTATCTTCACAGATATCCATTACCACAAAGTCTGTCGGGAAGATAAAATGTTTTACTCTGACCAACACATCTTCAATTACTCCATATGGTATGGTAATGGAGTGGTCAACAAGTTATAAAGTCATCCTAGTGGGCATGATCTCCAACTCTCCCAACCTTCTGCACATGGAGAGTGGCATTAAATTAATACTGGCTCCCAGGTCAATAAGAGCCTTTCCCACAGTGACTTCTCTAATTGAACAAGGAATGGTTACACTCCCAAGGTCTTTATGCTTGGGTGGAAGGATCTTTTGAATCACAGCACTTCAATTTCCTTCCACAACAATATTTTTCTGGTGAATGTACTTGTGTTTCCTTGTCAACATATCCTTTAAGAACTTGGAGTAGAGTGGCATTTGTTGTAAAGCTTCTCCGAAGGGCATGGTTATTTCCAGTTTCCTGAAAATATCTAAGAATCTTGCTTATGTGCCATCATTTTCTTCTATTTTCTATACCCTTTTAGCACCATTTTAATTACTAATTGGTCTTAATTGTCAATTAATTAGGCAGTTTTATTATTTGGGCTCATTTAGCTAATTAGATGTTTTTAATCTAATTTCAGGAATTAATGAAACATTGGACTTAATCCGGATTTTGGTTGTGGACTTGAAGAGGGCAAATAAAGCAGCACTAACCTTAGTTAATTTCTAATTAGGAAATTTCGCAATTTTATTTTATGTGGTTTAGTGTTTATTCCGTTTTGGGCCAGAGTATTGTAATAGGGCTTAGTGACTTTGAGTGACTCTTTTTAAATAGCAGCCTTGGGATTCGTGCAACGCTATTATGTTATGTTATTCACTATTCAGAGCTTTGTTTAGGGTTTTACATTTTTCTGCTTGAATGCTATTGTTTCGTTCTTAATGCAATTTTCCATTTTCTGCTTCTAATAACAATTTCGTTCTTGTTTCTTCTTCTACTTTCATTTATGTTTCTGCTTTTAGTTTCATTTGTGTTTTCTGTTTGAATCTATGGAAGGCTAGATTTTCTGGTGTTGTTTCCTTTTGAGGACGAAGTCCAACTCTCTTTGAGGTTTCGTTTATAATGTGGCTTCCTGGCAGTTTCCCCTTCACCAGTTAACCCAAATTCGTGAACATTAATTAGTGCATGCTTCGTGTTCGATTAATTGCCTCTGAGCCTAACTTGCGTTCATGCTTAATGAACGAAGGGCTAACTGGTGTATGTGTTGCCTAATCACCTATTGACAACCCTAAGTTGATTTTCGCTTAGTAAACTGAAATAGGGTTGGATTAAGTGGTTAACTGTTAGGGACGAATTCTCCATAACCCAGGATAAGAGAATGGCTTCTGAATCAGAGGAAACAACCCATTTTTAATATTAGTAGTTTCTTATTCCAGTTTACTTGCTCTGTCCTTTAAATCACGAAACAAACAACCCCCCCCCCCAATCGTTACTGTTACTCCAAGTGTATTATGAACATTTGGTTTACATTGCTCGTTGGGAAACGACCTAGGATCACTTCCTAGTTACTGCATTTTCATGTTTATTTGATTCGGGTACGGCCTCGATCACTCGCCAAATGGCGGTCCTTCTCCTTCTTGGAAGGTACCACAGGATATGGTACTTCCGCACCTTCGTTAACAGTTTTTTCTCTTTTCTTCTCTCTAGTTTGTTCACTTCTACTCCTCTCTTCATTCTTATTTTTTTCATCTTTTTCAATTTTTTCATTTTCATTTTCTTTTTCTTTTTCTACTTCTTTTTCTTTTTCTTGGTCATTAAATTCTT
This sequence comes from Glycine max, assembly GCF_000004515.6. Taxonomy (NCBI): domain Eukaryota; kingdom Viridiplantae; phylum Streptophyta; class Magnoliopsida; order Fabales; family Fabaceae; genus Glycine; species Glycine max. Next base: position 24,176,065 of record NC_038244.2, read on the forward strand.
TTTTCTTGACCATTATTTGTTTTTCTTTTTCCTGATTGCTTTCGCCTAACACCTCAACTTTCTTTTCATCAGTACTTTTCTTTTCAACAGCTTCCTTCTTGGATACAACACTATCCTCATCCTCCGCCTCCACAAACCTCTTACTCCTTGTCATCATAGCTTTGCATTCCTCCTTGGGATTCTTTTCTGTATTCGCCACAAAACTGTTGGATGACTTGTCAGTTATCCGCTTGGCTAGTTGTCCCACATGGACCTCAAGGTCTTTCAGTGCTGACTCGGTGCTTTTATAATTTGACATTGTTACTTGCATAAACTGAGTCAAAGTCTCCTCTAGCTTAGTAGTCCTCTGAAAGATGTTAGGCCCTTGTTGGATTGGCCTGTTAGAAGGTCCACCCTGGTCTTTGTTGAATTGATTGCCAGGGTGTGATCTCCATTGTCCTTGTTGATTATAAGGACCTTGCTGGATGCCTGAGAATCCTCCTTGAGTATATCCTTGTCTCTATTGATTTCCCATATAGTGAACTTCTTGAGTGTTTTCTTCAATGGGAATACATTGGCCTATTTCATGAACCTCACCACAGATGGTACAACCTGTAACCTGTAAAACAGAAGAATGTGTAGGTTGAACAATAGACAGTTTAGTTGGCAACTTACCGAGTGTTTCTGTTAAAATCTCAAGTTGCCTAGCAAGCAACTTATTTTGTGCCAATAAAGAGTCATGTGATGATAGTTCTAACAAGCTTTTCTTTGTGGGTTGATGAACTCTATCGCGCATAATTGCATGATCGCTGGCTGACATATTCTCAATTAGCTTAGTTGCCTCTTCAGGGGACTTCAGCTTTATTTTTCCCCCTGCTGAAGCATCTAACAGTTGCTTGGTTTGTGGTCTCAGCTCATCTATAAACATTCAATTGAATTGGCTCATAGAACCCATGGATAGGAGTCTTTCTCAATAAACCTCTAAACCTTTCCAACGCTTCACTCAAGGACTCATTGGGGAACTGATGAAATGAAGAGATTGCAGCTTTCCCTTCCACAGTCTTTGACTCTGGGAAATATTTCTTTAGAAACTTTTCAACAACTTCTTCCCAGGTTTTCAGACTGTTACCCTTAAATGAATGGAGCCACCTTTTGGCTTCTCCTGCCAAGGAAAATGAAAATAGACTGAGTCTAATGGCTTCATCGGGCACACCTACAATCTTTACAGTGTTACAGATTTCAATGAATGTTGCCAGATGTGCATAGGGATCCTCATTTGGTAATCCTTGGAATAAGTTCCCCTATATTAAATGAATCAAAGAATGAGGGTAGTTTATGTTGTGAGCTTGCACTTTAGGACGTGCAATGCTGGTAAAGAATTGGAACACTAAACTACTTGAATAGTCCTCAAGGGTAACTCTTTGCTGGTGTTCATCCGCCAAAGGAACGACTTCTAGTAAATAGGTCGCAGATTCCCTTGATGATTGTGAGTCAGATGATGTAAAATTAGAAAAATGAGTTTCTTCCTCAAGAATGGACGCTACTGTCCTGTCTTGTAGTAATTTTCTTTTCCTCTCGGCTCCGTTCCTTCTTAACGTAGCTTCAATCTCCAAGTCCAAAGGAACTAAATTTCCTGTGGGAGATCTATGCATATAAAACACTAATAGAAACAACGGTTATCCAGTTCAAGAGGAAAACAAATATGAATCGAAAGTAAATATTCACAATTTATCAAAGAATAAATAATAGACACCTAGGACTGAACTAACACTCCAAATAGAAAGAAGTTCCCCGACAACGGCACCAAAAACTTGTTGGAGCTCGGCAAGTGCACCGGATCACGCAAGTAGTATAAAACGGTAAGAACCGAGTATCCAACTCTCGGGGAACTTGTGTTACTTGGTAAAGCTATATTCAGTGAATAGGTGTCTAGTATGAAAAGAGATGTGTTGACTATGAACAGGTATGTAAACTAACTATTAAAAAGAAAATCACATGAGTAATGATATTTAAAGACATGTAGACAACATGTTAGTCTTCCTATTAGGTGCCTGATGTTAAAAGGATATTCTCTACTTACCAATGCTCATGTGTTCTATAGTGTCTCCTGAAATGTTAAACCCTGATTCCTCATGATACTCTAGCCTAATCCTGATCAAGCATTGTCCTCAGATTCCTCTTGTTGGACTAAACTCAACCAGAATCACATTAAGACAAACATACAAACAACTAGGTTACCCTACCCCAATCCCTCGTGATAATACGATAAACTAGCCCTGTCCTATCAAGTTCTAAGAATCAGACCAGTTTCCACTGTTGAATGATCCTAAGAAAGCATGCATCTATGTGATCAAGGCAGGAACATACTGAAATGACGTACTGATAGCACATAGAACACATAAAACATCAGTAAATAGATATACAAGTATTTACATCAAGTATCTACAAGGAAGAACCAATAGAGGATTTAGCTCTCCATAACTGGGAAGCTTCCTTTACAACAAAGAGAAGAGAAAAATGAAGGATTGAAGAAATATAAGTAGTGAGGATGTCTCCTCCACCTCTAGAACCTCACAATCACTCACAAACTCATCTCAAGCTCTCAGGACGACTTCCTCTTCAAGCTTCATTCTCTGCAGGTCTTCACACAGCAAAATCTCTCAAAACTCTCTAGATTTGGACCCTTCTCTCTTTAGAATCTCTCACAGGCAAGGCTCCTCGGGAAAATGGCCAAAATCGCCTCCAAAATATGATTTCAGCCTTAAATAGGTGGCCTTGTTGGTGCTTGCGTGCTTAGCGCAACTCTGGACCGCTTAGCGTGCATTAGCGAATTTCGGCTTAGCGCGCATCTTCTCGTTCAGCGAATGGACTCGAGCGGTATGCTTAGCGAGATGAGCGCTTAGCGGGATGAGCCCTCGCTCAGCGAACACACACAACTCATCCTTCTTCCAGATTCTTCCTCGCGCTTAGCCGAAGGAGTGGTGCACTCAGCGGATGGCTCGCTAAGCCAGCAGATTGGCTTAACAGTTGGATGAAAATCAGCACTTCACAAACTTGCCTAATTAGCCTGAAATTGAGAGGAAATGATTATTAAACACACAAAATGGAAGTACTAAGTATTTATTACCTATCTTTAACAAAAAGTAATTACAACACTACAAAATAACAATAAATTGGAGGAGTTTGATACAATTTACACATGTTTTATACACAAAAGTTAGTCGTATTCATTAACTAACACAAAGTCATTTTGTATTTGAGCTTTATTGTTGATTCACTCTTTGAGTATTATTGAATACTTGTATTCATTCAAACTACAGTTTGTGAAAGCCAAGAGTGACTTAGTGTTAGACAATACTTGGTTTTCTTAGATTCAGGGGGATTCTAAGAAAGTGACATAAGTGGTATTAAGAATACTTGTAAAGCCAGGAGTGGTTGGTCAGAATACTTGTTTGGTAAGCCAGTTTTGATTAGTGGAACCCTTTATTGTTGAGTAAAGGAGAACTGGACATAGCTCACCAATGTAGTTTATCCAATGTAGTTTTAGGCATGATGTTGAAAGGCAACTTATCCAATGTAGTTTTAGGCATGACGTTGAGGAAAGAGCCATTGTCAATGATCACTTTGGCCACTATGTGGTTCAGGCATTTGACGGACACGTGCAAGGCTTTGTTGTGTCCCCTGCCTTCGACTGGTATCTCCTCGTCGGCAAAAGTAAGGTAATTGTTGGTAGTGATGTTGTTGACTATGCCCCAAAAACCCTCCACTGATATGTCTTGCACTACATGGGCTTCATTCCAAATTTTGACCAACAGTGCCCGATGAGGCTCGGAGTTCATGAGCAGCCCCAACAGTGAGATCCTAGCTAGAGTTTCATTCAATTGTTGAATCACCTTGAACTTACTTTGTTGAATGATCCTTAGGAACTCGGTTGCCTCCTCAGCTGATATCTTTTTCTTGCTGAAGTCGTCCCCTTCCTCTACGACCTTTCCAACAGGGACCTCGTCATTCGGGGTTAGGCCCACCTTATCTCTCTCGCCTATATCCGCCTTTGCCTTCCTTTTTTCCTTTGACTGTACCGGTAGCTCGGGCGCAGTGAAGATCCATCCACTACGAGTCATGCCACTCGTATCAGAAATATTTGTAACTTTAGCGGACGACAGGTCCTCCTTAACGCATTTGACTGGCGCGTCCTTCCTTCTATCGGACCCTTGTGCGGCATATTTCCATGACCGGCTTATCACTTTTATAAGGGAAGGGCATAAGTGTCTTAACTGTAAAGGGCTGAAAACCTCGGGGCCTCTGAGTGGTGACATCCCTGGTGAAGTGGATCACCAAAGACTAGGGCTTACCCGGGTTTTTGTCGTCTGACTGCATGCATACATCTCCTTCCTCTTTCTTCGCACAGCAGACTTCAATCTGCCCCTTGTTCATCATTCCTTGTAGCAGCTCCTCTGTTATTAGACATGTCTCCACATCGTGTGATGTCCTTGGATGCATTAAACAAGAATCTCCTTTGTCACCATCAAGGTCAATCATACCAGCCACGTGCAATGCTTCTAGTATAACACATTCCCTATCTGCTTCAACCTCCGAGACTCCCCTTCTTCCACTGCATTCACCACCGAGCCTCTATGATTGGTGAGTGGATTAGTCCTCACATTTGGACTATCCTCTTGAAATGTTAGCCACCCAACATTAATCAAACTTTGTACCTTGTGCTTGAAGCCTACACACTGCTCGATATAGTGTCCCAGAACACCACCATGATAGGCACAGGTTGCATTGGGATTGTACTATCGGGGAAAAGGAGGTTAGTAGACCTTCACCAGGCTCACCACAACCATTTGGTTGCTAAGCAAAGATGATAGTAGGTCAGCATAAGGCATCGGTATCGGGGTGAACTCCACGGGTTTTCTTTCCGGGAAGTTCCTCCTTGGGTTTGTGTTTGTGTTGGGGTTGGGATTTCCAGTTGGTCGAGGCTGTGCAGGAAATGGATTTTGTGGGGGAGGCCTTTGTGGTTGAGTGGTCATTCTCTATTGGATGGGCGTTGGACTGGGAGGAGATTTGATATTGGCTAAGTAATTGTACTGGGGCAGGGGATATTGGTAAGTGCGGTTGTGAGGGGTTTGTTGGGACTTTGGCCATTTGGGAGCTGCGGTTACGGCATAGGCATCTCCCTCCTTTTTCTTAGCTCCACCTGTATCAGCCCTCCTATTGCCAACACTTGTTGAAGCGGTGTAATCGAACTTGCCCCTTCTTAGGCCCACTTCAATCCTTTCACCCGTAAATACCAGATCTGCAAAGCTCGAAGACATGTAACCCACCATCTTCTCATAGTAGACCACTGGTAATGTGTCAACTATCATTATTATCATCTTCTCATAGTAGACCACTGGTAATGAGTTGCCAAATCCCTCCACCTTTGGGCGTATTCTTTGAAAGACTCACGCTCCTTCTTGCACATGTTTTTCAATTGCGTTCTATCCGGATCCATGTCAAAGTTGTATTGATACTGCCTAATGAAGGTAGCCATTAAGTCTTTCCAAGAACGGATTCGGGAAGATTTCAGGTTAGTATACCAAGTGATTGTTGCCCCGGCCAAACTCTCTTGAAAAAAATTCATCAAGAGTTTCTCATCTTTTGCGTACTCCCCCATCTTCCGACATTACATCTTCAGGTGGTTCTTAGGACAAGTAGTCCCCTTGTACTTATCGAAATTCAATACCTTGAACTTCAGAGGGATAACGACATCAGGAACTAGGCACAGTTCTGCCATGTCGGCAAAAGGGTAATCTCCAATCCCCTCAATGGCCTTTAGCCTTTCCTCTATAAGATCAAATTTCTCTCTTTCTTCCATGGCAGGAGGCAGTCTTCCCACCGAGAAATATAAAGGTTGTAGTGGGCGATGATGAGGGCCCCCCGAGGTGTTAGGCTGGGGAATGCCACCAAATGTTGGCCCCTCAGTGGCATATTCGGGGTAAGTCTCGAAGTCGGCCAGAGCGTGGTCCCAAGGTTCTTCACGTCCCCCCCTCCTCCCCCGTGGGTTGAGCAAAATGTGCATGCCCCAACTGGGGTTGCTGGCTTTCAAGGGGAACAGGAGCGGAGTGGTCGACGTTCTCGTCAAACACATATACAGCATTGGGTGGTGTATAGTTGGGAGGCAAGTCGTATGGTGGGAAAGAATTCTTGCTTTGCACAACATGGGGACCACCTGTACTACCCAATGCTTCTCCTCTATGACATACCATGCCAGGACTAGACGACTTATTTGATTCACACCAGATGGATGATTCGGATCTACCTCAGCTGCAGCCGCATTGCTTTCCATTATTTTCTTCATGCTCTGCATGGCCTCCATCATGGCAACCATTTGGTCTTTCATGGCCTCCATGTTGTCCTTCACCTATTCCTGAACTTCCTCTACCTCGCTCATGATTCTAGCTCTGTGCGTTTGGTAAGGGTGCTATAAAGCGCATTTATTCTTTTTGGTTACTATGATTACTTTTTGATGATGACAATGACTGCTAAAAACAAAATAAAATGAGTAATATGACAACTAAATAAACATGAATGCATGATAATGATAGGTTGTTGAAGTATTGAATCCACACAGAACTTTCAGTAAAAGACATAGGGTCGAATCAAATCCCATTTTCATTAAGAAACAACATTGTTTATCTTGCCAAAGCCAAAATGTAAATACAACACAAACGCCTCAGCGATTCTTAATTATGTGGGACATCAGTTCGACCATGTGTTGGCAGTAATTGAAAAGACCATGAACTTCATTCGGAGCTGAGTACATGTCAGCCATTGCCTTGGCTTTGGCTAACAACCTTGGAAGCTATTGACTCCCATTCAGTGTGAGAGTGAACCTATCCATCCATTTCATAGCTTCCCCGTCCAATGATTCTATCACCCTCTCTCTTTCTTCCCTTTCAATATGCAGAGCCAATACCTTTTGTCACAACCTACCCTTCGGCGGGAGGGCGACGAGGGGCTCACGGGGGCGTCTTCCAAGGGAGGAAGGCGCGCGGAGTCGCCACCAACGTTTATTCGAGGAAAACGTCGAAAAAACCGGAAAGGTGTGGTCTACGAAATTTAAGCGTGAAAGGTTGGGGAGTTGTTTTTATGCACGAGGAAGGTATTAGAACCCCACGCGTCCGTCACAAGGGACGACAGCCTTTAATCAAGTGTGCAAATATGACTTCAAAATGTTTTGTTTTCCTTTTTTATGTCTTTTTGTGTTTTTATGGTTTTTATGTTTTTTGTATTTTTTATCTTTTTATGGTCGACAAGAGTATTTCCCTCGCTCCTACGTATCCTCAATTGCGATGAGGAAATCAGACCTGCGTAGTTCTTTTAGAACTAAACGTTGGTTAAGTTGTTTTTATCTTTTTTCGCAAGATATATTTGAACCAAACAAAAGGTCATTTAAGGCGTTGGACCATTAAACGATCTTTTAATTTTGAAAGGAGAGAAATGTTAAGGCATTGGACCATTATCGATCTCTTGGTTTTTGAAAGTAGAGAAACGTTAAGGCATTGGACCATTAACGATCTCTTGGGGTGGTCGACAAAAGCCGGACTTTTGCTCCTACGTATCCTCAATTGCGACGAGGTAATCAGACCTACATAGTTCTTGCAAAAGCGGTAAAGTTATGTGTTGATTTTATGCTTTTGAACGATCCATTTAACCGATAAAAGCAAAGAGGACCCTTTAAGACGTTGGACCTTAAAACGGTTTTGAGTGACTTTTGCAGACGAAGCTTGATTTGTGAGTTGATTTTAGCCTTAGTTTCACTTTGGTTATTAGTCAATTCATTCACGGAAACTTCCAAAGAAAAACGTCCGATTGATTTTTTTGATTATTTTAATCAAAGATATTTTGATTATTTTATTATTATTTTTCAGGATATTTTGATTATTTTATTATTATTTTGCCTTTTTTTGGTTTAACCGTTGTTACAGCGTGAACGATCGGTTAGATTTTGTTTAAACAGTGATTAAACGAGATTACAACACAAATGATCGATTGAAATTCATTTTATCATTTATTAGGTGAGAAAACGGCTTAAATAAACGGTAAAAAGCTCGTTAAAGCAGAAGAAAAGAAAACTGAAAGTAAGCGAAATTAAAGTGAAAGTACACAAAATAAGTAGGGACCACTAAGGGTGCATAAAATGAATTGAAAGATTCGATTTCAGGAACTTACCGGTTGAAGACTGAAGAACGACGAAGAATGGACGAAGAACGATGAAGAATTTCCACAAAATCGCTTACGGAAGCGTTACGGAAGCACTTTGACTCGATTTTTCTTCACGAAAACGTGTTTTTTGCCCAAAATAGCCGAAATGCATAGCTTAGGGGTCATGAATATTTTTGAAACATCCCCCCTCCCCTATTTATAGGGAAAAAGAGAGGTGCTTGCCGCCCAGAGGCTTCTTGAGGAAGTGTTTCAGATTACCAAGCGCACCCCCTAATTACTAAGTTCACCCCCTTTTCGTACTTTACGGAAAAGTTACAGAAGCCTTATGGAAGTGTTTCGGATTTGATTTTCATCTTTTTTTATCTTCCCTTTCACCAATGTTAAGTGAAATATACTTACCCAAGGTTTTAGGAAATTTTACGGAAGTATTACGGAAGCCACAGAAGCCCCGGAAACCATTTTTCAAAAACGTGGAGGAGTTTGCCGCCCAGTTGCTTCCTCCTTAAGCAACCCAACTTCCAAAATGTTCTGGAAGGGCCTAGACTCGAATAGTTATTTACACCCCTATCTTGATAAGTTCACCCCCCCATATTTGTGTTTTTGGCTGCTTTCTTTCTAAAACGTTACGGAACTTTTCGGATTACGTAACGACACCCATTTTCTTTCTGGAATGTTGTGAAACTTTACGGATTATGCAACAATGCCCTTTTTGACTTCCGGAATGTTGCGGAACTTGACGGATTGCGCAACAATGCTTCTTTTCGACTTCTAGAATGTCGCAAAACTTTACGGATTACCTAACGATGGGTGTTAAGTACCTCGAGGCGGTCAAGCGGAGGTTGCATGCCACCAAACAATGGTCCCCAGATGAAATTAGGGTATGGCAATTGCCCCTTTTTACTTATCTTTTATTGGAGATAAAAGCGAAGTAAAGATAAGACACTAATTTCGTTCGAGCGGAACATCATTCGATCGGTCAATATCCCGACCAGCGGAACCTATCATTCAGAAAGAGAGAAAAGGCATCAGAAGCGTCAACAAAACTTCAGTGTCTTGAAAGTGATAAAATGGGACAACGACGACATTTCTCCATGTCATCGAACTTGATCGCCCCCCACCCAGCAAAGAAGAATCTAGTGCGTCGTCGGGTTTGAATGTCTTCGAACGATGAGAGTAAAAACCTGCAAAAATTTTGAAAATAATCAGAATCGGAATACCAACATCATCTTGATACCGTCAAATTCGTTTGCCTCGGTTGATGAAAGGTGCGAATGACCATAAGGTATCTCCACCTGCCACCTGACTTGTTGTCCCTGGATGACAAAAGATGAGGAAGACGATGTTAGTCTCTGCGCGTCAACGGCCTCGTTTGCCCCTAGTTAACAAAAGGTGCGGATAACCATGCAGTACCCTCGCATGTCATCGGACTTGCCATTTTTAGATGACAAAAGGTGCAGAAGATGACGCTAGTCTCTACGCGTCAACGGGCTCGTTTGCCCCTGGTTGACAAAAGGTGCGGATAACCATGCGGTACCCCCGCATGTCATCGGACTTGCCATTTCTGGATGACCAAAGGCGCAGAAGAGGGCGTTAGTCTCTACGCGTCAACGGGCTCGTTTGCCCCTGGTTAACGAAAGGTGCAGATAACCATACGGGATCCCCGCATGTCACCTGACTTCATGGGTCAGGATGACAAAAGGTGCAGAAGACGATGTTAGTCTCAGCGCGTCAACGGGCTCGTGTGCCCCTGGTTGACAAAAGGTGCGGATAACCATGCGGTACCCCCGCATGTCATCGGACTTGCCATTTCTAGATGACAAAAGGTGCAGAAGACGACGTTAGTCTCTACGCGTCAACGGGCTCGTTTGCCCCTGGTTGACAAAAGGTGTGGATAACCATGCGATACCCCCGCATGTCATCGGACTAGCCGTCTCTAGATGACAAAAGGTGCAGAAGACGACGTTAGTCTCTGCACGTCAACAGGCTCACTTCCCCCCTTGTTGACGACAGGTGCAGAGGACGACGTTAGTCCCTACGCTGCAACGAGCTTGTTTGCCCCTGGTTGACGAAAGGTGCAGATAACCATACGATACCCCCGCATGTCATCGGACTCGCCGTCTCGGGATGACAAAAGGTTCGGATAACCATAAGGTACCCCCGCATGTCATCGGACTTGCCGTCTCTAGATGACCAAAGGTGCGGATAACCATATTGTATCCCCGGATGTCATCGGACTTGCCGTCTCTAGATGACAAAAGGTGTAGAAGACGACGTTAGTCTTTGCGTGTCAACGGGCTTGCTTCCCCCCTGGTTGACGAAAGGTGAAAAGGACGACGTTAGTCCCTGCGCGTCAACAGGCTTGTTTGCCGCTAGTTGACGAAAGGTGCGAATAACCATACGGTACCCCCGCATGTCATCAGATTCACCGTCTCGGGATGAAAAAAAGGTGCGGATAACCATATGGTACCCCCGTATGTCATCGAACTTGCCGTCTCTAGATGACCAAAGGTGCGGATAACCATACGGTACCCTCGCATGTCATCGGACTTGCCGTCTCTAGATGACAAAAGGTGCAGAAGATGATGTTAGTCTTTGCGGGTCAACAGGCTTGCTTCTCCCATGGTTGACGAAAGGTGCAGAGAACGACGTTAGTCCCTGCGCGTCAACGGGCTTGATGCCCCTGGTTGATGAAAGGTGCGAATCACCATAGGGTATCTCTGCCTGCCACCTGACTTGTTGTCCCTGGATGACAAAAGGTGAGGAAGACGATGTTAGTCTCTGCGCGTCAACGGGCTCGTTTGCCCCTGGTTAATGAAAGGTGCGGATAACCATGCGATACCCTCGCATGTCATCGGACTTGCCATTTTTAGATGACAAAAGGTGCAGAAGATGACGTTAGTCTCTACGCGTCAACGGGCTCGTTTGCCCCTGGTTGACAAAAGGTGCGGATAACCATGCAGTACCCCCGCATGTCATCGGACTTGCCATTTCTGGATGACCAAAGGCGCAGAATAGGACGTTAGTCTCTACGCATCAACAGGATCGTTTGCCCCTGGTTAACGAAAGGTGCAGATAACCATACAGGATCCCCGCATGTCACCTGACTTCATGGGTCAGGATGACAAAAGGTGCAGAAGACGATGTTAGTCTCAGCGCGTCAACGGGCTCGTTTGCCCCTGGTTGACGAAAGGTGCGGATAACCATGCGATACCCCCGCATGTCATCGGACTTGCCATTTCTAGATGACAAAAGGTGCAGAAGACGACGTTAGTCTCTACGCGTCAACGGGGTTGTTTTCCCCTGGTTGACAAAAGGTGCGGATAACCATGCGATATCCCCACATGTCATCGGACTTGCCGTCTCTAGATGACAAAAGGTGTAGAAGACGACGTTAGTCTCTGCGCGTCAACAGGCTCACTTCCCCCCTTGTTGACGACAGGTGCAGAGGACGACGTTAGTCCCTACGCTGCAACGAGCTTGTTTGCCCCTGGTTGACGAAAGGTGCAGATAACCATACGATACCCCCGCATGTCATTGGACTCGCCGTCTCGGGATGACAAAAGGTTCGGATAACCATAAGGTACCCCCGCATGTCATCGGACTTTCCGTCTGTAGATCACCAAAGGTGCGGATAACCATATTGTATCCCCGGATGTCATCGGACTTGCCGTCTCTAGATGACAAATGGTGTAGAAGACGACGTTAGTCTTTGCGTGTCAACGGGCTTGCTTCCCCCCTGGTTGACGAAAGGTGCAAAGGACGACGTTAGTCCCTGTGCGTCAACAGGCTTGTTTGCCGCTGGTTGACGAAAGGTGCAAATAACCATACGGTACCCCCGCATGTCATCGGATTCACCGTCTCGGGATGACAAAAGGTGCGGATAACCATACGGTACCCCCGCATGTCATCGGACTTGCCGTTTCTAGATGACCAAAGGTGCGTATAACCATATGGTATCCCCGCATGTTATCGGACTTGCCGTCTCTAGATGACAAAAGGTACAAAAGACGACATTAGTCCCTGTGCGTCAACGGGCTTGCTTCCCCCCTGGTTGACGAAAGATGCAGAGGACGACGTTTGTCCCTGTACGTCAACGGGCTAGTTTGCCCCTTATTGACGAAAGGTGCGGATAACCATACGGTACCCCCGCATGTCATCGAACTCGCCGTCTAGGGATGACAAAAGGTGCGGATAACCATACGGTACCCCCGCATGTCATCGGACTTGCCGTCTCTTGATGACCAAAGGTGCGGATAACCATATTGTACCCCCGGATGTCATCGGACTTGCCGTCTCTAGATGACAAAAGGTGTAGAAGACGACGTTAGTCTTTGCGTGTCAACGGGCTTGCTTCCCCCCTGGTTGACGAAAGGTGCAAAGGACGACGTTAGTCCCTGCGCGTCAACAGGCTTGTTTGCCGCTAGTTGACGAAAGGTGCGAATAACCATATGGTACCCCCGCATGTCATCAGATTCACCGTCTCGGGATGAAAAAAAGGTGCGGATAACCATACGGTACCCCCGTATGTCATCGAACTTGCCGTCTCTAGATGACCAAAGGTGCGGATAACCATACGGTACCCTCGCATGTCATCGGACTTGCCGTCTCTAGATGACAAAAGGTGCAGAAGACGATGTTATTCTTTGCGGGTCAACGGGCTTGCTTCTCCCATGGTTGACGAAAGGTGCAGAGGACGACGTTAGTCCCTGCGCGTCAACGGGCTTGATGCCCCTGGTTGATGAAAGGTGCGAATCACCATAGGGTATCTCCGCCTGCCACCTGACTTGTTGTCCATGGATGACAAAAGGTGAGGAAGACGATGTTAGTCTCTGCGCGTCAACGGGCTCGTTTGCCCCTGGTTAATGAAAGGTGCGGATAACCATGCGGTACCCTCGCATGTCATCGGACTTGCCATTTTTAGATGACAAAAGGTGCAGAAGATGACGTTAGTCTCTACGCGTCAACGGGCTCGTTTGCCCCTGGTTGACAAAAGGTGCGGATAACCATGCGGTACCCCCGCATGTCATCGGACTTGCCATTTCTGGATGACCAAAGGCGCAGAATAGGACGTTAGTCTCTACGCATCAACGGGCTCGTTTGCCCCTGGTTGACGAAAGGTGCGGATAACCATGCGGTACCCCCGCATGTCATCGGACTTGCCATTTCTAGATGACAAAAGGTGCAGAAGACGACGTTAGTCTCTACGCGTCAACGGGCTCGTTTTCCCCTGGTTGACAAAAGGTGCGGATAACCATGCGATACCCCCACATGTCATCGGACTTGCCGTCTCTAGATGACAAAAGGTGTAGAAGACGACGTTAGTCTCTGCGCGTCAACAGGCTCACTTCCCCCCTTGTTGACGACAGGTGCAGAGGACGACGTTAGTCCCTACGCTGCAACGAGCTTGTTTACCCCTGGTTGACGAAAGGTGCAGATATCCATACGATACCCCCGCATGTCATCGGACTCGCCGTCTAGGGATGACAAAAGGTGCGTGTCATACCCTAATTTCGTCCGGGGACCTTTGCTTGATGACATGCGACCTTTGTTTGGTCCTTGTAAGGTGCTTGGCACCCATCATTAGGCAATTTGTGAAATTCCAGGACATGCCGAAAAACAAAAGAAAATATTGATGCACAATCCGTAAGGTTCCGTGACACACCGGAAATCAAATGGAGCATCGTTGCACAACTATTGAGGTTCCGTAACATTCCGTAAGTCAAAAAGGGGATGATTATGTAATCCATAAGGTTCCGTAACATTACGGAAAGAAAACAAGTATCGTTACGAAATTCGTAAGTTTCCGTAACTTTACGAAAAAATATTCACCAAAAAAAAGCAGAGGGGGTGTACTTAGTAAAAATGGGGGTGCAAATAGAAACCAGGCCCACTTGGGCCCTCCAGAAGATTCCTCCAGAAAGCTGTTGCTTCTGGAGGAAGCAACCTGGCTCGCCTGGGCGAGCTGGGCGGCAACCATCTCCCCTATTTTGCTATAAATAGGGGAGGAAGTGAGAAGGAAAAGGGTTCAGCCCCTTAGGCACTTCTCTCTCTTTCGAATTTGCTTGGAAAAATTGTTTCCGTGAAGAAAATCTAAGCCGAGGTGCTTCCGAAACGTTTCCGTAACGTTTTCCGTGAAGAATTTCGCAAAGGTTTCGACCGTTCTTCGACGTTCTTCATTCGTTCTTCGATCTTCAACGGGTAAGTACCTCGAACCAAGCTTTTTCGATTCATTCTATGTACCCATGGTGGTCCACATTGTGTTTTGTGTATTTCTATTCTCGTTTCATTTACTTTTTATACCCCCTCTTGACGTGCTTAAGCCATTTTACTTAAATCATTTCTCGCTTAACCTAAAAATAAAATAAATTTCCACCGATCGTTTGAATTGTATTATCCGTAAACTTCGGTTAAAATGAATTTCGACCGTTCGGTCGTGCCGTAACCACGTTGGAAATCAAAAAAGAGGTAAAAAATAATATAATAATCAAAAAAACATCTTTTAGGTAAAATAAAGCGGAAAATCAATCGGACGTTTTCTCTTTGGGATTTCTCATTCTTAACCGAATTGACTAATAACTAAAGTGAAACTAAGGCTAAAATCAACTTGCCTAGTCAAGCTCGTCCATAAAAATAGGTTTTTGAAGTTTGTCATTTCAATTTCTTACTAAGTAAATGGATCGTTTTTCAAGGTCCAACGCCTTAAAATGATCACCTTTTAAGTAAAAAAGAATCACTTGATAAGAAAGAACTACGTAGGTCTGATTTCCTCATCGCAAATTGGGGAATACGTAGGAGCAAAGGGAAACACCCTTGTCGACCACCAAAAGAGAAAAATATAAAAAGGGTATAAAGGATATAGAGACATGAAAGGGAACATAATAAATCAAAGTCATGTTTGCACATTCGATTAAAGGCTGCCGTCCCTTGGGACGGACGTGTGGGGTGCTAATACCTTCCCCGTGCGTAAATACAACTCCCGAACCTTTCACTTAAAAGTTCGTAGATCGCGTCTTTTCCGGTTTTTCCGACGTTTTCCTCAAATAAACGTTGGTGGCGACTCCGCGCGTATTCCTTTCGTGGAACACGCATCCCGCGAGTCACGCGTCGCCTTCCCGCCGAAGGGCAGGTTGCGACAGTTGGCGACTCCACTGGGGACAGTTTTTAGAGAGTTAGGCCATTTAATCTTGTGCAATGTTTTACCGTGACTTATCCCTTTGTTGGTTTCCCTTCATTATGTTCTTGTGTACATAAACTCTTTATTTCTTTTAGTGCGTTTTAAAATGTATGCATGAGGTAAATATTTATTCATTTGATGCACACAAACACCAACACTATTTGCACACACTGTGAGTGAAAAAGGGCCCTATACCCGGGTTCATGGGAACATAAGGAGTGGAGGTGAATCTGTGATCATGCTAGGTCTCCGACTTGCTTGATTACAGTGAACCCTCATCTAGAGCTTTTCTCTTTGAAAACTTATTGTTGCTAGTAGTCCCTACTGCTGCAATATGTTCTTCGAAGGGGATGATACCTCTAGAAACCATCAAGAGAGATATGACTACCTTGGGGATTATTGCTAAAAGCCTAGTTAGTTCTCTCCCTTATAGGTCCCTTAAATAGGGGCACGAAGCAAACACGCTGCGTGCCATTTTTTCACACTGCCATGCATAAAAATCATATACCTTTTTGCTTATGTTCAGTGAATATTGTCATGTTGTTGCGCCTTTTGCATATGCATCGCATAGGGGTTCTGTCTGGATCCTCTCTATAGACAAATCAATTGAGGGTCCGGGTCACCGTTTTAAATACATACGTTGGGGCACTTTGCTACCCCTAGACGTTGTATCTAAGAAGGAGACAATTCCTCGGGCCCCCACATTCCTAGATTGCATCTGTGTCATATGCATTCCTTCATGCATTCATCCATCTCACCCATGAGATATCGGAGTTTTGATTTGCAACGGCTTTTTGTCTCACTTTAGTAAGCATGGGAACAAATCAAACCGGCAAGAGGTTTTACCAAGTCAAGGTTAAAAGCCTAGATACCACCAGCATCAAGGAATTAGGGCGGTTGATGGAACCTCTCCAAATGCAAGCCTTCCGCAAGACTTACGGAAAGATCTTAGAGTTGACCATAGCAGAGGTATCCATAGAAGCCATTGCATCACTCACCCAATACTATGACCAGCCTTTGAGATGCTTCACGTTCGGAGACTTCCAATTAGTACCAACCATTGAAGAATTTGAGGAAATTCTAGGATGTCCTCTCGGGGGAAGAAAACCATATCTTTCCTCCGGGTGTCTCCCCTCTTTGAGAAGAATTGCAACTATGGTCAAGGATTCAACAAGAGGTTTGGACCACATAAAACAGACTCGAAACGGTATAGCGGGCCTACCACGGAAGTACCTAGAAGATAAGGCGAAGGATATGGCAAGTCAAGGGGATTGGGTCCCGTTTATGGATGTGTTAGCTTTGCTAATTTTTGGGGTCATCCTCTTTCCGAACGTGGATGGTTTGGTGGACCTAGCAGCAATCGACGCTTTCCTTGCATACCACCATAGCAAGGAAAGTCCGGTGGTAGTTGTCTTGGCAGATTTATTTGACACATTTGATCGAAGGTGCGAAAAGAGTAGCGCACGGATCATCTGTTGCTTGCCCGCCCTCTGTGTTTGGTTGGTTTCGCACTTGTTCCAGCAAGACACAAGGCATCCATGTCCGCTCCTGAGCCATCGCTCGTGTACTGAAAAGAGGAGAATAGATTGGGACCAGCTTTTGGCCGAGATAGGAGGTAGGACAATCAATTGGTTCCCCCGATGGAAGGAAGGAAAAGAAGGAGTCCTTTTCTCATGTGGAGGATACCCAAACATTCCGCTAATAGGAACGAGGGGTTGTATTAACTACAATCCCGCGCTCGCTATAAGACAACTAGGGTACCCCATGAGGGGAGCACCAATGGAAGAAGGCATGTCTCCTTTCCTTGTGAGGGATTTCGGCGCACAAAATTCCAAGACTATACAAAGAATCCATAAGGCATGGGAAACCCCGTTAAGGAAAGATCAAGAACTTAGGGGCATTCGTAATGGCGCCATTGGTGGTTACCATGGATGGCTAAAAGTTCATATACGAGGTTTAGATTGGCTCGCCAAGTTAAAAGTCGTCAGCGAAGAGAGTTTTGAAGCACCGGAAGAGGACGAGGAAGTCCAAGCTCTCAAAAGCGAGTTAGGAAAGGCGAAACTTGCCAAAGAGAAGTTCAAGTTGGCCGCTACACACATCCGGAAGGAGTGTGCCGGATTACGGGAAGAGAATGCAACTACCGCGAGAGCCCTTGAACAAGAGACCAAGAGGGCTCGCAAGGAAGAGTATGGCCGTAACAAATTTCGCGGAGCTCTATGGGGTAGCAACAGTGAACTCAAGCTGCGAAGGGAAGAGAGGGACCAGTCGCGAGCACATAGCATGGTCTTGAAAGAGGAGTTAGTTGCCTGTTCAAGGTCCAAAAGGAGCTTGTCTCAGCGTTTATGCGAGACGGAGACCAACATGCTAGCTATCATCGCCAAGTATCAAGAAGAGTTACGCCTAGCCACGGCCCACGAACATAGGGTCGCGGACGAGTATGCCCAAGTATACGCGGAAAAAGAGGCTAGAGGAAGGGTGATCGACTCTTTACACCAAGAGGCAACCATGTGGATGGATCGGTTTGCTCTTACCTTGAACGGGAGTCAAGAACTTCCCCGATTGTTAGCCAAGGCCAAGGCGATGGCGGACACCTACTCCGCCCCCGAAGAAATTCATGGGCTTCTCGGCTATTGTCAGCATATGATAGACTTAATGACCCACATAATTAGAAATCGTTAGGAAACTTGTATGGTCTCTCAGACCTTGACTAGATACGACTTTCTTTTTGAAATAAAATGAGTTGGTCTCATGTTTCTACTCCAAAAAGCTTGTGCAAATCAAATCACTCCTACATTTCATCTCTAGCATGCATTTTCTTTCTTTCTTTACCCACTCCTCACGTTTGGTTTTTTGGGGAAAAACACCATAACTAAACGCGCCACAAGGCATCCCTATCGCACCAGATCCAAATCTAGAACGATGGGTGATCAAGAGGAGACACAGGAACAGATGAAAGCCGACATGTCGGCTCTGAAAGAACAAATGGCCTCCATGATGGAGGTCATGTTAGGTATGAGGCAGCTCATGGAGAAGAACGCGGCCACCGCTGCCGCTGTCAGTTCGGCTGCCGAAGCAGACCCAACTCTCTTGGCAACTGCGCACCATCCTCCTTCAAACATAGTAGGACGGGGAAGGGACACACTGGGGCACGATGGCAGCCCTCACCTGGGATACAATCGAGCGGCTTACCCTTATGGATTGCCGCCCAACTACTCACCACCCGTCTTGCAAGAAGATGCGGGCCACATTGCTTCTCCCGTCCTTGAAAGAGAGCCTCCTCAACAGCCCGACGAGGTCCACAAAGACCCTCAAGACTATGCTCGAAGGGATGTCGAGTTCTATCCCCCGATCCTCGAAGGGCCAGCACCCAGCACGTTGCCTCAACCCAACATCGCGGCACAACCAATAGTTTTGTCCACGGAAGGACCGCCCCCGGCAACCGAAGAAAAGAGGAAGCTGGATCTCCTCGAGGAAAGATTGAGAGCCGTGGAAGGATTTAGGGACTATCCGTTCGCAGACATGACGGATCTTTTCTTAGTGCCTGACGTTGTTATCCCCCCGAAGTTCAAAGTGCCGGACTTCGACAAGTATAAAGGGACGACCTGTCCCAAAAACCATCTCAAGATGTACTGCCGCAAGATGGGTGCACACTCTAAGGATGAGAAGCTATTAATACACTTCTTTCAAGATAGCTTGGCCGGAGCCACGGTAGTGTGGTACACTAATTTGGAAGCTTCCCGTATCCGTACTTGGAAGGATTTGATTACTGCCTTCCTAAGGCAATATCAGTACAATTCTGATATGGCTCCCGATCGCACTCAACTGCAGAATATGTTCAAAAAAGAAGGCGAAACCTTTAAAGAATACGCCCAGCGGTGGAGGGATTTGGCGGCACAAGTAGCTCCTCCCATGGTTGAGAGAGAGATGATCACCATGATGGTAGACACTCTGCCAGTGTTCTACTATGAGAAGCTAGTGGGTTATATGTCGTCCAGCTTCGCGGACCTAGTGTTCGTCGGGGAAAGGATCGAGGTAGGATTGAAAAGAGGAAAGTTTGATTACGTTTCCTCCACGAGTGCGAATGCCAAAAGAATCGGGGCAACAGGGGCAAAAAGGAAGGAAGGAGATGCCCATGCCGTCTCTTCAACGCCCGCGTGGGTCAAACCCCCGCAGACACCTCATGGTACCTATCAGTACGCGCAACATCACCCGAGCTTCTCGGCTCATATCGGGAATGCCTCTAGTTCAGCACCCGTGCAGCCTAAGGCACCCACCCAGAGGGAAGCTCCCCAAGTTCCAACTCCGAACACGACTCGCCCGGCCGGTAATTCCAACGCGACAAGGAACATCCCTCCGAGGCCATTTCAAGAATTCACCCCACTCCCAATGACGTACGAAGACCTCTTGCCATCCCTCATCGCCAATCATTTGGCCGTGATAACTCCCAGAAGGGTCCTCCAACCCCCTTTCCCAAAGTGGTATGACCCTAACGCAACTTGCAAGTACCATGGGGGTGTCCCGGGGCATTCCGTTGAAAAATGCTTGGCCCTTAAATACAAGGTCCAACATTTAATGGATGCTGGATGGCTGACCTTCCAAGAGGATCGGCCCAATGTGAGAACCAACCCGCTCAACAATCATGGAGGGGGAGCAATTAACGCCGTTGAGTCTGATAGACCGCGCAAGTCTAAACCTTTAAGGGATGTGGCAACCCCTAGGAGGTTTATCTTTGAGGCCCTACAAAAGGGAGGTGTGATTCCTCATAGCGGGAGTAAGGAGGATTCCTGTTTACTGCATTCCGGCGAGCTGCATGACATGGAAACATGTTTGGGAGTAGAGGAATTGTTACAGCAAATGATAGATCAAGGTCGACTGGAAGTTGGCAATGAAGGAAGAGAAGAGCAGCACATATGCATGCAGTCCACGGATGGGAGCAGTGTTGCGAAGCCCAAACCCTTGGTGATATACTTCACTAAAAGCGCAGCTTCGCAAAAGCTCGGACACCCCTTAGCAGCCAAACCTGTTCCTTTCCCGTACCAAAATAGCCACGCAGTCCCATGGAGATATACACCTCCGAGGGGGAAGGAAGAAGAAGCCACCGACGTCAGCTCGTTATCGGCTAAGGTAACAAATATCACGGGACTGAGTGGTATGACCCGTAGCGGTCGTGTGTTTGCGCCTCCGGACCTACCAGTCCAACCCGCGAACGTCAAGGGGAAAGAAAAAGTGGTGGAGGAACAAGATGGTGAAGCGCCCCACGCTCCAAATAAAGATATTTCGTCAAAAGGTCTTCCGGTGAAAAAGGGTGGTAAAAAGGAGGTGTCGCTAGAGGAAGCCAGCGAGTTCCTCCGTATAATTCAGCAGAGCGAATTCAAGGTTATCGAACAGCTCAACAAAAATCCGGCCAGGGTCTCGCTGTTGGAGTTACTCATGAGCTCCGAGCCTCATCGAGCTCTGCTAGTAAAAGTTCTGAACGAGGCCCATGTGGCCCAAGACATCTCGGTAGAAGGTTTCGGAGGGCTGGTCAATAATATCACTGCCAACAACTATCTTGCCTTCGTCGAAGAAGAAATCCCCGCCGAGGGGAGAGGGCATAATAAAGCTTTGCACGTATCAGTCAAGTGTATGGACCATGTCGTAGCCAAAGTGCTCATCGATAATGGTTCCAGTTTAAACGTGATGCCTAAGAGCACTTTGGAGAAATTACCATTCAATGCTTCCCACTTAAAGCCGAGTTCAATGGTGGTTCGTGCCTTCGACGGCACCCGCCGAGAGGTTAGGGGAGAGATCGATCTCCCAGTACAGATAGGCCCTCACACCTGTCAAGTCACCTTCCAAATAATGGATATTAACCCCCTCTACAGCTGTCTGTTGGGGCGCCCGTGGATCCACTCAGTGGGAGTTGTTCCCTCAACACTCCACCAAAAGTTGAAGTTTGTGGTGGAAGGGCATTTGGTCATCGTGTCAGGCGAGGAAGACATCTTGGTGAGCTGCCCATCCTCTATGCCTTATGTGGAAGCCGCAGAAGAATCGTTAGAAACCGCTTTCCAGTCTTTTGAGGTGGTCAGCATTTCCTCCGTGGACTCCTTCTTTGGGCAGCCTTGCCTGCCCGATGCAACAGTAATGATGGCCCGAGTTATGTTGGGAAACGGTTACGAACCCGGAATGGGTTTAGGCAAAGACAACAGCGGCATAACTAGCTTGATAAATGCCAAAGGAAATCGTGGGAAGTATGGTTTAGGCTATAAACCCACTCAGGCAGATATAAAGAGGAGCATCGCGGAAAGAAAAAGTGGTGGTCAAAGCTCGCGGTTGAGGCAAGAAAGTGAAGGAAGCCCGCCCTGCCACATAAGTAGAAGCTTTATAAGCGCGGGTCTGGGAGACGAAGGTCAAGTGGTCGCGATATACGAAGATGATGTTCCGAGTACATTGGATTTGGTACGACCATGCCCTCCTGATTTCCAGCTGGGAAATTGGCGAGTGGAGGAACGCCCCGGCATTTACGCAACGAGCATAATGTAAACCTTTACGGTTTTAAAAGCTCTATAGTTGGGCCTAGGCTTTAGAGTTTTTCCTTTTGTTAAGGCTTTGTGTCTTTTGTTTTGAATTTATAATACAAGGATCTTTCTTCATCTGTTCCTACGTCTCTACCCATTCTCATTCATTTGCATGTTTACTTCTTTTTCTGAAAATGGCAGATCCGATGACGAGTCCCCCGAAGGTACTAATACCTGGGACCCGCCTATCAACTTCGAGCAAGAAATGAGTCAAACGGAAGATCAAGAAAACGAGGATGTGGGACTTCCCCCAGAATTAGAAAGAATGGTCGCCCATGAGGACCAAGAAATGGGGCCTCATCAAGAAGAAACAGAGCTAGTAGACTTAGGAATTGGCAGTGGAAAAAGGGAGGTGAAGATAGGCACAGGTATTACCGCACCTATCCGTGAAGAATTAATAATCCTTCTAAAAGACTACCAAGACATCTTTGCTTGGTCATACCAAGATATGCCCGGTTTGAGTTCTAACATTGTACAGCACCGATTACCTCTAAAACCCGAGTGTTCCCCGGTAAAGCAGAAACTGAGAAGGATGAAGCCCAAAACGTCCTTGAAGATAAAAGAAGAAGTAAAGAAGCAATTTGATGTTGGTTTTCTGGCTGTCGCTCGGTATCCGGAAGGGGTTGCCAACATTGTACCAGTCCCTAAGAAAGATGGGAAAGTGCGAATGTGTGTGGATTATCGGGACCTGAATCGGGCCAGTCCCAAGGACAATTTTCCTTTGCCACACATCGATATCCTCGTGGATAACACGGCCAATTTCGCTTTATTTTCCTTCATGGACGGTTTCTCCGGTTACAATCAGATAAAGATGGCGCCCGAGGATATGGAAAAGACTACTTTCGTCACCCTGTGGGGGACGTTCTGTTACAGGGTGATGTCCTTTGGACTCAAGAATGCCGGGGCCACTTATCAACAGGCCATGGTAGCTTTGTTCCATGATATGATGCATCAAGAGATCGAGGTCTACGTGGACGACATAATTGCCAAATCTAAATCCGAGGAAGAACACCTAGTCAACCTGCGGAAGTTGTTCGAAAGGCTTAAGAAATATCAATTAAGGTTGAACCCCGCCAAGTGTACCTTTGGGGTCAAATCAGGGAAATTGCTTGGTTTCATTGTAAGCCAGAAAGGGATAGAGGTAGACCCCGAAAAGGTGAAGGCTATCCTTGAGATGCCAGAACCCCGTACAGAGAGGCAAGTCCGAGGTTTCCTGGGACGCTTGAATTGTATTTCTAGATTCATATCATAGCTCACCGCCATTTGTGAGCCATTGTTCAAACTCTTACGCAGAAACCAAACTGATCGCTGGAATGAGGATTGCCAAGAAGCTTTTGGAAGGATCAAGAAGTGTCTTATGAATCCCCCTGTGCTTATGCCACCAGTACCTGGAAGGCCTCTCATCTTATACATGACAATCTTAGATGAGTCAATGGGGTGTATGCTGGGGCAACATGACGAATCTGGAAAGAAAGAGCGCGCTGTTTACTACCTGAGTAAGAAGTTCACGAACTGTGAAATGAATTACTCATTGCTCGAAAGAACGTGTTGTGCTTTAGTATGGGCATCCCATCGCCTAAGGCAGTACATGCTGAGCCATACTACCTGGTTGATATCCAAGATGGACCCGGTTAAGTACATCTTTGAAAAGCCAGCTCTCACGGGACGAATCGCCCGGTGGCAAGTCCTGCTATCCAAGTTTGATATAGTTTACGTCACCCAAAAGGCGATAAAAGGAAGCGCCTTAGCAGATTATTTGGCTCAACAACCTCTTAACGACTATCAGCCCATGCATCCTGAATTCCCGGATGAGGACATCATGGCCTTGTTTGAGGAAAAATTGGACAAAGATCGGGATAAATGGACCGTGTGGTTTGACGGAGCGTCAAACATTCTAGGCCATGGCGTTGGGGCAGTATTGGTCTCTCCGGACAATCAATGTGTACCTTTCACAGCCAGGCTAGGATTCGATTGCACCAACAACATGGCCGAATATGAAGCATGTGCCCTAGCCGTCCAGGCAGCGATTGACTCCAATGTCAAACTACTCAAGGTGTACGGCGACTCAGCATTGGTAATCCATCAGCTGAGAGGGGAATGGGAAACTAGAGATCCCAAGCTGATACCCTACAAAGCCTATATCAAGGAATTGGCTAAAACCTTTGATGAGATCTCTTTCCATCATGTTCCCCGCGAGGAAAATCAAATGGCGGATGCGCTCGCTACTTTGGCGTCTATGTTCCAGCTAACGCCGCACGGGGATTTACCCTACATTGAATTTTGGTGTCGTGGCAAACCTGCGCATTGCTGCCAAGTAGAAGAGGAACGGGACAGTAAGCCTTGGTATTTCGACATCAAGCGATACGTCGTAAGCAAAGAATACCCACCAGAGATTGCCGACAATGATAAGAGGACATTGAGAAGGTTGACGGCCGGTTTCTTCATGAGCGGAAGCATACTGTATAAGAGAAACCACGACATGACACTCCTGCGGTGTGTGGATGCCAGGGAGGCAAATCACATGATTGAGGAAGTTCATGAGGGCTCGTTTGGAACGCACGCCAACGGGCATGCTATGGCCAGGAAGATCCTAAGAGCAGGTTATTACTGGCTTACCATGGAAAGTGATTGTTGTGTCCATGTGAGGAAATGCCACAAATGTCAAGCGTTCGCAGATAATGTCAATGCTCCACCACATCCTCTGAATGTCATGTCTGCCCCTTGGCCTTTCTCCATGTAGGGAATAGATGTCATTGGGGCCATTGAGCCCAAGGCCTCGAATGGTCATCGCTTCATCCTCGTGGCGATAGACTATTTCACCAAGTGGGTCGAGGCGGCTTCCTACACCAGTGTCACGAGGGGTGTAGTGGTCAGGTTCATTAAGAAAGAGATCATCTGCCGATATGGTTTGCCAAGGAAGATTATCACGGACAACGGCACCAACCTGAATAACAAGATGATGGGGGAAATGTGCGAGGAGTTTAAAATCCAGCATCACAATTCCACACCCTACCGGCCAAAGATGAATGGAGCCGTGGAAGCGGCCAATAAGAATATCAAAAAGATTATCCAAAAGATGACTGTGTCATACAAGGATTGGCATGAAATGCTCCCATTCGCGTTACACGGTTACCGAACTTTAGTGCGAACGTCAACTGGGGCAACGCCGTTCTCATTGGTATATGGGATGGAGGCTGTGTTACCGTTTGAGGTGGAAGTCCCATCATTAAGGATCTTGGCAGAATCCGGATTAAAGGAATCAGAGTGGGCTCAAACCTCATTGAGGGTAAGCGCTTAACGGCCATGAGTCATGGGCGTTTGTACCAGCAAAGAATGAAGAGTGCATTCGACAAGAAAGTACGCTTGCGCAAGTTCCATGAGGGAGACCTTGTCCTAAAGAAAATGTCCCACGCTGTCAAGGACAATTGAGGGAAATGGGCCCCGAACTACGAAGGGCCTTTTGTTGTGAAGAGGGCTTTTTCCGGAGGAGCCCTGGTGCTTACCAACATGGATGGCGAAGAGTTACCTTCACCCGTGAATTCTGATGTCGTCAAGCGATATTATGCCTAGAATCTGGGGCAATTAAGGATGTCGCTGCATGTTCTTTATCTTTATGCGTTTTCTGGATTTCCCCCAGGGATTTCCCGTCTGCTGTATCTCTTGTTATAATCTCTCAAAGAAATGAACGTGGATTCGAGGCTTTAGTCCTCACGTTGGTTTCAAACCTTGTGTTGATTTGTGATCACCTGAGCCCTTCCGCTCAGTTCATGGGATGCCCCAAGCGCTTAATTAAAATGGAACCTAAACCAACTTTTGCTCAAATTTGTTGCATTTGGAAACAGTCATGCATACGCATACGCATGCATATTGTTGTGGTAAAAACAGGGGCAGGATCATCTTGAGCTACCTTCTGGGGTGGGGACCAAACATGGAAAGCAGAAACCAATCAAGGTAAGACAACGACGCGGTCAAGATTGGCCATACCTGGTTGTTTATTACTTGCAGGTACTTAGGGACGGATGCAAGTGGGGATGGGGTCACGACCGACTGATCGTTGCCCTTTCTCTGCGCTAGACAAGCAGAGAACGTCGCTGCAAGGCAGCCCCGTATCCTTTGTATTCGCAGTTATCTTTTACTATTTGTTTGTTTTAAAAATAAATAATCAATGCCTAATTCTAACTTAAGTGAGTTCAAGTTAGGCAAAACGTTAAACCATAAGGAAGGAGGGTACATGGTTAATGTTCCTCTCAAAAAAAAAAAATGCAGGTTAGCTCGCCTGGGCAAGCCACCCCTGCACCAAAATATAAGAATGACGAAAGGGGGGACGTTTTTGCATTCAAAAACTTCTTTCCCCCCCCTTTCAAAAGCCATACCCACGGGATTTACGAGTTTACAGCCCTAGGGTCATCATTTTTCGCATTTTTTGATTTCGTTTTGCGCTTTTGTTCATCACCAACAAGTAAGTATTCCATCCCTAAGCTTTCTAGCTTTTCATTGGTGTATTTTGATCTCCTTTTGGTGCTCTAAATTGTGGGAATGTGATCAAATATGTGGGGCAACTTTGGTTTGTTTTCTTGCTTGATTGAGCTAAATTGGGGGTTTGTATGAGATGGCCCTAGGCCTATAATGCATTTTGAAGCAATGGGGCATGCCACATTGTCCTCGTTCTCTTGCTATTGATGTCTAAACGCGCGCCCACCAAGCGTTCGGTGAAATGCCTCAATGGCATTAGCGCGTGATTTTTATAAGGAAACAACCCGTGGGGCATTTTGGTTTGCACATATTTTCTATTTTTTTTTGGACATGCATTCGTTCCCAAAAAGGCTAGAGTAATTGCCCCACATATATCCTAGGCCTAGGAACCAAAGTTTTATGCAAAAGAACACAAGAGGAGGTGCATATTGGGTAAAGTTACCCTTTTTGGCCAGCAATCAGCTATGGGCCACGCTACAATAATTTCCCTACGCCTAGATGGTTAGGAATTTTGCTCATCATAAATGTGTAGGTTTAGAATAGGTAGCAAAATACCTTTGGCAATTTACACTTTGGATATGGTAGCAAAATACTTGGATGTATGTACATATAATTTTTGGTAGTCAAATGTCTCACAAAAAAATATAAATATGTTGCATGTTATGTAAAGAAAATACCTTACAAAAATACCTTTTAATTTGAATACAATTTTAGTCAGCAAAAGAAAATATACTTGGATTTGCATACGGCTTTAGGTAGCAAAAACACTTGAATAAAGCATGAAATGTAGCACCTTATTGTGTAGATAGCCAAGATTCATCACAAAGTTTGTATATGCATAAGTATTAGAAATACCGGAATGTGCACATGTGCAATTTTTGGTACCCCAAATGCTTTGAGTATGCATGTATGTAAATTTAGCCAAGGAAGTGCATGTGATATAGGTAGCAAATACACCTTGGAGGTACATATAAATAATCTAGGTAACGAAGGTGCCTTGATTGTACATGGGTGCTTTTTTCTTAGTTATAAGAATGTCTTGTGCAAGTGAACGTTCGTAAAGAAGTATGTGCATAAGTTTGCTCTAAATTTACATTGATGTTCGTGTTTATTCGAGGAGGTTGTATGCCATTTTTGTTTTAAGAGTAGCATTTCTTGGTAAAACTAACCTTCCAAATGTTTGCCTTCGCAGGAAATGGCCCCGAGGAAGCTTGCCTCAAAGAGGTCCAGGAAGGATAAGGCGGCCGAAGGGACTAGTTCCGCTCCTGAATATGACAGTCACCGCTTTAGGAGCGCAGTACACCAGCAGCGTTTCGAGGCCATCAAGGGATGGTCGTTTCTCCGGGAGCGACGCGTCCAGCTCAGAGACGACGAGTATATTGATTTCCAGGAGGAGATAGGGCGCCGGCGGTGGACATCACTGGTTACTCCCATGGCCAAGTTCGATCCAGAAATAGTCCTCGAATTTTATGCCAATGCTTGGCCAACAGAGGAGGGCGTGCGTGACATGAGGTCCTGGGTAAGGGGTCAGTGGATCCCGTTTGATGCCGACGCTATCGGCCAGCTCCTGGGATATCCGTTGGTGTTGGAAGAGGGCCAGGAATGCGAGTATGGCCAGAGGAGGAACCGGTCTGATGGGTTCGATGAGGAGGCCATCGCCCAGCTGCTATGTATACCGGGGCAGGATTTTGCCCGGACTGCTGCAGGGAGGCGAGTGCGAATCATGCGCACCAACATGACCACCCTGACCCAGATATGGATGACGTTGCTCCTCAGCAACATCCTGCCCACCGATCATAATTCCGACCTCCCCATACCGAAGTGTCAGTTGGTGTACGCAATCCTGACGCGGATGAGCATCCATGTGGCTCAGTTGATCGCTGATGCCATCTATATTTTTGCAGGTATGGCGCCTACTAGGCACCCTTTAGACCCAGATAAGTCCAACAGGGCCCTAGTATTTCCCTCGCTGATCGCAGGACTCTGCCAGTCGTTTGGAGTCCCCGTTGCACCTACCAAGGTAATTCGGCCGCCCATCACCCGGGCTTTTATTGAGAAGTACTGTACTCAGAGACAGGCTTAGGGTGATGCTCCACAGGCCGCAGGCGCGCCCCCACCACCTCATCTGGCTGGCCAGGCTGGGTCATTTGACACGGAGCAGTATTTACGGCATTTGGTTCGCTAGCAGGCGGCCAACCACCAGGCACATGTGCAGACCCATGATTGTCTGTACCAGATGAGCCTCAGCATGCAGAGCCAGGGCTTCGCTTCTTTTTCATGCCCTACTCCAGACCAGTTCAGGGTAGAGGTTGCATGGCCCGGGGATTGGCCCGAGGCTCAAGCAGGAGAGGCACCCCCGGAAGTTCCCAGTGATGGAGAAGAGGCCCATGAGGACGAGAAGATGGCCGATTTGCTTGACTTCTTGGGAGGGAGTGGAGCTACATGACTGGGAGATCCCCAGATTCATGTTTTCTTTCATATTTCTTTTATCATTTATGTGTTATGTTTTGACTTGAGAGACTAATGTTTGTTTTTGTTGTTTCGATTGTCATTTGTACAGCGCATACATTTTTGTTTGAATTGTTGCGTTAGTGTTTATATCATCACTGTCAATGATGTTTGAAATTCTGGAACCGTGTAGAGTTCTTCGTTTAGGAACATCGTCAAAAAAATATATAAAACAAACAAAAATCATGATAAAGATAAAAATAGAAAATAAAGAAATGAACTGAAAAGAAAAGAGCAAGTAAGAAAAAAGAGAGGAAAAAGGAAAAGGAAAATAAGTTGTTTAGCTGAAAAACCGACATGCTTTTGAAAAGAGATGACTTCCAACTTTTCTTTGGAAAAAATCACTGATCATAACTAGTTTTTGAAAGAAAAAAAAATGTGTCTACACCTGAAAGGTAAACGCTGTGAAATTTCCCCGGACGCCCGAAATGGACTCAGATGAATGCACAAATTGATAAAAGAACATATTTTGGAAACATTGGGTTGACTAAGATAGAGGAAATGAATCTTGAGCCCTAGCATCACATGACCATAAAAATTTGACACTTGAGCGTCCACATAGGTGCATGCATGACCAGTTTTGCATAAAATTTCCAAATCATCATTTTTGCATTTGTGTCATGGAAATAATGTGGGGCATCCCTTTTTATCCTTGAACCAAACCAAACCCTGACATGTATCATGTCTAGCCGTTCTACAAGTCTTGAGCCGAAATCCTGACCCACCATAAACCTTGACCCAGGGTGAGAATGTCAATCTTTACCCTCGGAAGCAAAAAGGGGGAAAGAAGGAAAATTCCCAATCAAAGAGTGGGAGAAAGCAAAAAGAAAAGAAAGAAAATTCCCAATCAAAGAATGGGAGAAAGAAAAAAAAGAAGAAGAAGAAGGAAAGAAAGCTCCTGATCAAGGATCGAAAGAAACCAGAAGAAATGTGCAGAGAGGTCTTTGGACCAGACAATATCTGAACAATACAGAATTATCACCAAATGAACAAAAGAAAGAAAAGGAAACCATGACCTAAAGTGGTCTTCTCCCTTTGATTACCAACCAAAATCCTGTGCGTCGGCGACTTTTTCACCCCGCACTAAACAAAAACAAAAAAGGAAAAAGCCAACAAAAAATCAAAAGCCAAAAACACACAAAAGCCGAAAAACCCACTAAAAGAACCCATTCCCAAGGGAAGTCCTATTGATCCATGATCACGCATGTAATTTTTGATTTGATAGGAAATAATTTGCAAAGTCAAGTCATGACATATCTATGGTTCGGAATTAGGATGAAACACTTACCTGTGCGAGATTGATACACTTTGAGTGATTTTCTTCTATTTTTGTCAAACCCAGTGTTTCCTCTAAATGGTCATTTAGAAACGAAATGCTAACATCCAAAATCTCATTTATGGTTATGGGGGGGTTTCATCAGCAGACTCTCCTTCCCCGGTAGACGCATTGTTTTTCACTCAAAAAAAGGCATATGTTGCTCTAATCAGTTGGAATGTTTGTCTCTTTGCTAAAGCATGTTTGCATTTTAGTGGAGAAAACACCGAGACTTTTTCAAGTCTCACAAGTTATCCAGAACTACGTAGGTCTGAGTTCCTCGTTGGAGGATACATAGGAGCAAGAGCCTCGCTTTTGTCGACCACACAACCTTTTGTTGCCATGACCCAAGAGCTGGTAACCCGCGGAGACACCTTACAGTTATCCGCACCTCGTCATTCAGTGACCCCCAGTGTGATTGATGAGCAGAGGCCAATGTGGTCATCTGCGCCCTTTCCGGAGATGTCAGCATCTTCCGGTGGAGACTTTTTCAAGTCTCACAAGTTATCTAGAACTACGTAGGTCTGACTTCCTCATTGGAGGATACATAGGAGCAAGAGCCTTGCTTTTGTCGGCCGCCCCACAAGATCTGTCATACTGACCCTGAGGTCATGTGACATGCGGAGACAAAATTTGGTCATTCCGCACCCCTTTGCCATTCAGACACAGTCGTGTCCGATGGCACGCAGAGACAAAATTTGGTCATTCTGCACCCTTTTGTCATCCAGAGGCGGCGGGCCCGATGACATGCGGAGACAAAATTTGGTCATTCCGCACCCCTTTGCCATTCAGACACAGTCGTGTCCGATGGCACGCAGAGACAAAATTTGGTCATTCTGCACCCTTTTGTCATCCAGAGGCGGCGAGCCCGATGACACGCGAAGACAAAATTTGGTCATTCCGCACCCCTTTGCCATTCAGACACAGTCGTGTCCGATGGCACGCAGAGACAAAATTTGGTCATTCTGCACCCTTTTGTCATCCAGAGGCGGCGGGCCCGATGACAGGCGGAGACAAAATTTGGTCATTCCGCACCCCTTTGCCATTCAGACACAGTCGTGTCCGATGGCACGCAGAGACAAAATTTGGTCATTCTGCACCCTTTTGTCATCCAGAGGCGGCGGGCCCGATGACACGCGGAGACAAAATTTGGTCATTCCGCACCCCTTTGCCATTCAGACACAGTCGTGTCCAATGGCACGCAGAGACAAAATTTGGTCATTCTGCACCCTTTTGTCATCCAGAGGCGGCGGGCCCGATGACATGCGGAGACAAAATTTGGTCATTTCGCACCCCCTTTGCCATTCAGACACAGTCGTGTCCGATGGCACGCAGAGACAAAATTTGGTCATTCTGCACCCTTTGTCATCCAGAGGCGACGGGCCCGATGACATGCGGAGACAAAATTTGGTCATTCCGCACCCCTTTGCCATTCAGACACAGTCGTGTCCGATGGCACGCAGAGACAAAATTTGGTCATTCTGCACCCTTCGTCAATCGCGGCCAACAAGCCCATTGACACGCGGAGATTTACATCATCTTCCGCACTCACAAGATCTGTCATACTGACTTTTGAGTCACGCTGACGGGCGGAAATACCCGAGTGGTTATCCGTATAAACATT
This sequence comes from Glycine max, assembly GCF_000004515.6. NCBI lineage: Eukaryota > Viridiplantae > Streptophyta > Magnoliopsida > Fabales > Fabaceae > Glycine > Glycine max. Next base: position 24,207,906 of record NC_038244.2, read on the forward strand.
CTTTTGCTATCTGTAAGACAAAACGCTTGATAGCATGCAGAGACTGACATCGTCTTCTGCACCTTTGTTCCCTCGGGAACAACAAGTCATTTGCATGCAGAGATTTTATGGTCACCCGCGACTCTCGTCAATCGAGAGGAACGAAATTAGTGTCTTATCTTTACTTTCCTTTTATCTCCAATAAAAGACAAGTAAAGAGGGGCAACTGTCATACCCTAATTTCGTCCGGGGACCTTTGCTTGATGACATGCGACCTTTGTTTGGTCCTTGTAAGGTGCTTGGCACCCATCATTAGGCAATTTGTGAAATTCCGGGACATGCCGAAAAACAAAAGAAAATATTGATGCACAATCCGTAAGGTTCCGTGACACACCGGAAATCAAATGGAGCATCGTTGCACAACTATTGAGGTTCCGTAACATTCCGTAAGTCAAAAAGGGGATGATTATGTAATCCATAAGGTTCCGTAACATTACAGAAAGAAAACAAGTATCGTTACGAAATTCATAAGTTTCCGTAACTTTACGAAAAAAGAATCACCAAAAAAAAAGCAGAGAGGGTGTACTTAGTAAAAATGGGGGTGCAAATAGCAACCAGGCCCACTTGGGCCCTCCAGAAGATTCCTCCAGAAGGTTGTTGCTTCTGGAGGAAGCAACCTGGCTTGCCTGGGCGAGCTGGGCGGCAACCATCTCCCCTATTTTGCTATAAATAGGGGAGGAAGTGAGAAGGAAAAGGGTTCAGCCCCTTAGGCACTTCTCTCTCTTTCGAATTTGCTTGGAAAAATTGTTTCCGTGAAGAAAATCTAAGCCAAGGCGCTTCCGAAACGTTTCCGTAACGTTTTCCGTGAAGAATTTCGCAAAGGTTTCGACCGTTCTTCGACGTTCTTCATTCGTTCTCCATCGTTCTTCGATCTTCAACGGGTAAGTACCTCGAACCAAGCTTTTTCGATTCATTCTATGTACCCATGGTGGTCCACATTGTGTTTTGTGTATTTCTATTCTTGTTTCATTTACTTTTTATACCCCCTCTTGACGTGCTTAAGCCATTTTACTTAAGTCATTTCTCGCTTAACCTAAAAATAAAATAAATTTCCACCAATCGTTTGAATTGTATTATCCGTAAACTTCGGTTAAAATGAATTCCGACCGTTCGGTCGTGCCGTAACCACGTTGGAAATAAAAAAAGAGGTAAAAAATAATATAATAATCAAAAAAACATCTTTTAGGTAAAATAAAGCGGAAAATCAATCGGACGTTTTCTCTTTGGGATTTCTCATTCTTAACCGAATTGACTAATAACTAAAGTGAAACTAAGGCTAAAATCAACTTGCCTAGTCAAGCTCGTCCATAAAAATAGGTTTTTGAAGTTTGTCATTTCAATTTCTTACTAAGTAAATGGATCGTTTTTCAAGGTCCAACGCCTTAAAATGATCACCTTTTAAGTAAAAAAGAATCACTTGATAAGAAAGAACTACGTAGGTCTGATTTCCTCATCGCAAATTGGGGAATACGTAGGAGCAAAGGGAAACACCCTTGTCGACCACCAAAAGAGAAAAATATAAAAAGGGTATAAAGGATATAGAGACATGAAAGGGAACATAATAAATCAAAGTCATGTTTGCACATTCGATTAAAGGCTGTCGTCCCTTGGGACGGACGTGTGGGGTGCTAATACCTTCCCCGTGCGTAAATACAACTCCCGAACCTTTCACTTAAAAGTTCGTAGATCACGTCTTTTCCGGTTTTTCCGACGTTTTCCTCAAATAAACGTTGGTGGCGACTCCGCGCGTATTCCTTTCGTGGAACACGCATCCCGCGAGTCACGCGTCGCCCTCCCGCCGAAGGGCAGGTTGCGACAGTGCGGATAACCATACGGTACCCCCGCATGTCATCGGACTTGCCGTCTCTAGATGACCAAAGGTGCGGATAACCATATTGTACCCCCGGATGTCATCGGACTTGCCGTCTCTAGATGACAAAAGGTGCAGAAGACGATGTTAGTCTTTGCGCGTCAACGGGCTTGCTTCCCCCCTGGTTGACGAAAGGTGCAAAGGACGACATTAGTCGCTGTGCGTCAACAGGCCTATTTGCCGCTAGTTGACGAAAGGTGCGAATAACCATACGGTACCCCCGCATGTCATCGGATTCACCATCTCGGGATGACAAAAGGTGCGGATAACCATACGGTACCCCTGTATGTCATCGAACTTGCCGTCTCTATATGATCAAAGGTGCGGATAACCATACGGTACCCCCGCATGTCATCGGACTTGCCGTCTCTAGATGGCAAAAGGTGCAGAAGACGATGTTAGTCTTTGCGCGTCAATGGGCTTGCTTCCCCCTGGTTGACAAAAGGTGCAGAGGACAATGCTAGTCCCTGCGCGTCAACGGGCTTCTTTGCCCCTGGTTGATGAAAGGTGCGAATAACCATACGGTACCCCCACATGTCATTGGACTCGTCGTCTCAGGATGACAAAAGGTGCAGATAACCATACGATACTCCCGCATGTCATCGTTCTTGTCGTCTCTAGATGACCAAAGGTGCAGATAACCATACGGTACCCCCACGTGCTACTGAACTCTCAGGTCGATGGATAGCAAAGGGTGTGTGCAGGTTACCGTCGAGTGTCTCCACATGCCACCGGACTCTCGGGTCGCTAGATAGCAAAGGGTGTTTGCGGGTTACCGTTGGGTGTCTCCGCATTCCACCAGACTCTTGGGTCACGGTAACAAAAGTTGGGGTGGTCAACAAAAGCAGGGCTTTTGCTCCTACATATCCTCAATTTGTGAAGAGGAACTCAGACCTACGTAGTTCTTGACTTTGTGAGACTAAAATTGTCTCGGTTTTTTTCACTAAAATGCGAACATGCTTTAGTAAAGAAACAAAACCTCCAACTGATCAGAGCAACATATGATTTTTTGATGAAAAACAATGTGTCTATTGGGGAAGAAGAGTATGCTGATGAAATTTTCTCATAACCATAAATGAGATTTTGGATGTTAGCATTTCGTTTCTAAACGACCATTTAGAGGAAACACTAGGTCCAACAAAATAGAAGAAAATCACTCGAAGTGTATCAATCTCACATAGGTAAGTGTTTTATCCTAATTCTGAACCATAGATATGTCATGACTTAATTTTGCGAATCATTTCCTATCAAATCAAAGATTACGTGTGTGATCATGGATCAATAGGACTTTTTCAAGAATGGTGTTCTGGTGAGGAATTTGGCTCTGAGTGTTTGGGCCTTTCCCTTTTTGGCTTTTGTTTAGTGCGGGGCGAGAAAGTCGCAAGCGCACAGGATTTTGGTTGGCAATCAAAGGGAAGGGACCATTTCAAGTCTTGGTTTTCTTTCTTTTCTTGTTTTCTTGTGACAATTCTGTATTGTTCAGATATTGTCTGGTCCAAAGACCTTTCTATATATTTTGTTTTCTTCCGATCTTTGATCGGGAATTTTTCTTTCTTTTTTTTGCTTTATTCCAATCTTGATTGGGAATTTTCTTCCTTTGCTTTCTTCCGATCTTTGATCGGGAACTTTCTTTTTTTTTTTGTTTTCTTCTGAGAGCAAGGATGGACATTCTCACACTGGGTCAAGGTTTATGGAAAGTTGGGATTTTGGCTCAAGGCTTGTAGAACGGCTGGACATGATATATGTCAAGGTGTGGGTTTGGCCAACGGTTCAGGGATAAAGGGGATGTCCCACATTATTTCCATCACACACATGCAACAATGATGATTTGGAAATTTTATGCAAAACTAGTCATGCACGCACCTATGTGGACACTCAAGCATCAAGTTTTTATGGTCACATGACACTAGGGCTCAAGATTAATTTTCCCGATTAAGTTAACCCAGTGTTTCCAAAACATGTTCTTTTATCAATTCATGCATTCATTCGAGTCCATTTTGGGTGTTCGGGAAAATTTTCACAGCATTCACCCTTCAGGTGTATACACATTTTTTTCAAAAAAAAACCCTTTGTTTTGATCGGTGAATCTTTTTTTAAAGAAAAGCTAGAAGTTATTTCTTTTCAAAAATGTGTTGGCTTTTCAGCCGAAAGATATATTTTTTTTCTTGTTTGTTTTTGTTTTTTTTTAGGTATTTTGCTACCTAAACATGTATATTTTTGTGAGGTATTTTTGCTATATACATGCATATCCAAGGTATCTTGCTACCTAAACACACATACATATATATTTTGTGAGGTATGACTACCTTTCAAGCTTGTGCTTGTTTTATTTAAATTCCTAGGATCATGAGCAACTAGGTGTGTCCTACAATGACTTGAGAAATAAAGGTTATAAAATAACAAGCAGAGATTTAAAAGGTACTAGGTTGCCTCCTAGTAGCGCTTCTTTAACGTGTTGAGCTGGACGCGTGATGACTTGTCAGTCACGCACCAAGTACTTTGCTTACCTTTGGCTTTGACTTGGTCGCCTGCTGGTCGGCCATGGGTCGTAGGCAACGCTCCAGCTTTTGTAGATGAGCTGAAGGGCTCTGGAGATGGTGGCAGTGCGTCTATTATCCGCTGTCGGCCATCCCCAGGATGCTATGGTGTCTCGCCCTGCGCCTGCCTGGGGGCGCAGTACTTCTTGATGAAAGCTCGGTTAGTAGGGGGCCTGATGACCTTGTTGGGGGGCGACAGGCACTCCGTAGAACTGACAGAGGCCCGTAATCAGAGTTGGAAACCCTAAGACCCTGTTGGACTTCTCCGGGTCCACTGGGTGTCTTACGAGCGTGATCCCTGCAAACAATAGATGACATCAGAAATCAGTTGAGCGATGTGCATACTTACCTATGTCACGATGGCGTGACCTTGCTGGGGGGGACGGGCACCCGTTAGGACTGATAGAGGCTCATAACTAGAGCTGGAAACCCCAGGGCCCTGTTGGGCTTCTCCAGGTCCACTGTGTGTCTTGTGGGCGTGATCCCTGCAAATAGTGGATGGCATCAGAAATCAATTGAGCCACGTGCATACTTACCTATGTCATGATGGCACAAACCAACTGATACTTCCGCAAGGGGAGATCGGCATTGTGGTCGCTGGGCAGAATGTTGCTAAGTAGCAACGTCATCCATATCTGCGTAAGAGTGGTCATGTTGGTGTGCATGATCCGCACTCGTCTCTTTGCAGCGGCATGGGTGAAATCTTGTCCCGGTATGCATAGTATCTGTGCGATAGCCTCCCTCTCTAGTTGTGCTCGCACAGTTGGTTGCCCTTCAATATCAGGGGGTGGCCCAGAAACTGATAAAAGCAAACTACTAGCCCCTCACCCAGGAGCGCAGGCCTCGATTAAGCATTAAGGGCAGAGTACCTTGAGTTCTCTAAAGGCACAGATGTGGAGTCCTATGAAGGTAAGGGCGTGCAGCCCTACGACGGTGAGGGCGTCCAACCCTCTGAAAACAAGGACGTGTAGTCCTCAGAAGGCAAGGGCATGTAGCACTCTGAAGGTGAGGAAATGTACTCCTCTGAATGTGAGGGCATGTAGCCCTCTAAAGAGGAGGACAAGCAGTCCATTGAAGGCGAGGGCGTGTAGCCCTTTGAAGGAGAGGATGGGAAGTCCTATGAAGGTGAGGACGTGTAGTCCTCTCAAGAGGAGGACGTGTAGCCCTCTGAAGGCGAGGACATGAAGTCCTCAAAATTTGAGGGCATGTAGCCCCCTGAAGGCGAGGACGCGTAGCCCTCAAAAGGCGAAGACGGGTAGTCCTCTGAAGGCGAGGGCGTGCACCCCTCGAAAGGCGAGGACGTGTAGTCCTTTGAAGGTGAGGGCGTGCAGCCCTCTGATGGCGAGGACATGTAGTCCTCTGAAGGTGAGGGCATGTAGCCCTCTGGAGGTGAGGGCGTGTAGCCCTCTGATTGCGAGGACGTGTATTCCTCTGAAGGCGAGGGCGTGCAACCCTCTGAAGGTTAGGACGTGTAGTCCTCTGAAGGTTAGGGCGTGTAGCCCTCTGATGGCGAGGACATGTAGTCCTCTGAAGGCGAGGGCGTGCAGCCCTCTGAAGGTTAGGACGTGTAGTCCTCTGATGGTGAGGGCGTGCATCCCTCTGATGGCGAGGGCATGTAGCTCTCTGAAGGCGAGAACATATAGTCCTCTAAAGGTAAGGGCGTGTAGCTCTCTGAAGGTGAAGACGTGTAGCCCTCTGAAGGTGAGGACGTGTAGTTCTCTGAAGGTGAGGGGGTGTAGCCCTATAAAGGTGAGGACATGTAGTCCTCTAAAGGTTAGAGTTTGTAGCCCTCTGATGGTGAGGACGTGTAGTCCTCTTAAGGCCAGGGCGTCCAACCCTCTCCTGGCGAGGACGTGTAGTCCTCAGAAGGTGAGGGCGTGTAGCCCTTTGAAGGCGAGGACGTGTAGTCCTCTAAAGGTGAGGGCGTGCATCCCACTTAAGGTGAGGGCGTGTAGTCCTCTTAAGGTGAGGATGTGTAGCCCTCTGATGGCGAGGACGTGTAGTCCTCTAATGGCGAGGGCGTCCAGCCCTCTGATGGCGAGGACATGTAGTCCTCTGAAGGTGAGGGCGTGTAGCCCTCTAAAGGCGAGAGCGTGTAGTCCTCTGAAGGTGAGGGCGTGCAGCCCTCTAATGGTGAGCGAGTGTAGCCTTCTGATGGCGAGAACGCGTAGTCCTCTAAAGGCGAAGGCGTGCAGCTCTCTGAAGATGAGGACTTGTAGTCCACGAAAGGTGAAGACGTCCAGCCTTCTAATGGCGAGGGCGCGCATCCCTCTGAAAGTGAGGACATGTAGTCCTCTAAAGGTTAGGGCGTGTAGCCCTCTAAAGGTGAGGACGCGTAGCCCTTTGAAGGTGAGGACGTGTAGTCCTCTGAAGGTGTGGGTGTGCAGTCCCTGATGGCGAGGACGTGTAGTCCTCTAAAGGAGAGGGCGTGCAGCTCTCTGAAGGTGAGGACGTGTAGTTCTCTGAAGGTAAGGGCGTTCAGCCCTCTGATGGCGTGGGCGTGCAACCCTCTGAAGGCGAGGACATGTAGTCCTCTTAAGGTGAGGGCATGTAGCCCTCTGAAGGTGAGGACGTGTACCCCTGTGAAGGCGAGGACGTGTAGTCCTCTGAAGGTGAGGGTGTGCAGCCCTCTGATCGCGAGGACGTGTAGTTCTCTTATGGAGAGTACGTGTGGTCCTCTGAAGGTGTGGGCATGCAACCCTCTAAAGGTGTGGGCCTGTAGCCCTTTGATGACGAGGATGTGTAGTCCTCTAAAGCCGAGGGCGTGCAACCCTCTAAAGGTGAGGTCATGTAGTCCTCCAAAGGTGAGGGTGTGTAGCCCTCTGAAGGCGAGAACGTGTAGTCCTCTGATGGTGTTGGCATACAACCCTCTGATGACGAGCACGTGTGGTCCTCTGAGGGTGAGGGTGTGTAGCCCTCTGAAGGTGAGGGCGTGTAGCCCTCTGAAGGTTAGGACGTGTAGTCCTCTGAAGGTGAGGGCGTGCAGCCCTCTGATGGCGATGGCATGGAGCCCTCAGAAGGCGAGCACATGTAGTCCTCTAAAGGTGAAGGCGTGTAGCTCTCTGAAGGTGAAGACGTTTAGCCCTCTGAAGGCGAGGGCGTGTTGCCCTCTAACGGTGAGGTCGTGTAGCCCTCTGATGGAGAGGACGTGTAGTCCTCTAAAGGCGAGGGTGTGCAGCCCTCTGAAGGTGATGGCGTGTAGTCCGCTAAACGTGAGGGTGTGTAGCCTCTGAAGGTGATGGCGTGTAGTCCGCTGAACGTGAGGGTGTGTAGCCCTTTGAAGGTGAGGACGTGTAGTCCTCTAAAGGCATGGGCGTGCAGCCCTTTGAAAGTGAGGGCGTGTAGCCCTATGGAGGCCAAGACATGTAGTCCTTTGAAAGGGAGGTCGTGTAGCCCTCCGAAGGTGAGGACGTGTAGTCCTCTGAAGGTGAGGACATGTAGTCCTCTGAAGGCGAGGACGTGTAGTCCTCTGAAGGCGAGGACGTGTAGTCCTCTGATGGCGAGGGCGTGTAGGCCTTTGAAGGTGAGGGGGAGTAGTCCTTTGAAGGTGAGGGCCTGCACCCCTCTAAAGGCAAGGACGTGTAGTCCTCTGAAGGCAAGGACGTGAAGTCCTCTAAAGTCGAGAGCGTGTAGTCATCTGAAGGCGAGGACGTGTAGTCCTCTGAAGGCGAGGGCGTGTTGCCCTCTGATGGCGAGGACGTGTAGTCCTCTGAAGGCGATGATGTGTAGTCCACTGAAGGCGAGGATGTGTAGCCCTCTGATGGTGAGGTCGTGTAGCCCTCTGATGGCGAGGACGTGTAGTCCTCGGAAGGCGAGGGCGTGCAGCCCTCTGATGGTGAAGGCATGTAGTCCTCTGATGGTGAGGTCGTGTAGCCCTATGATGGCGAGGACATGTAGTCCTCTGATGGCGAGGGCGTGCAGCCCTCTAAAGGTGAGGGCATGTAGTCCTCTGAAGGTGAGGGCATGCAACCATCTGATGGCGAGGGCGTGCAGCCCTCTGAATGCGAGGACGTGTAGTCCTCTGAAAGCGAGGGCGTGTAGTCCTCTGAAGGCGAGGACGTGCAGCCCTCTGAAGGCGAGGAAGTGTAGTCCTCTGAAGGCGAGGGCATGTAGCCCTCTGAAGGCTAGGACGTGTAGTCCTCTAAAGGCGAGGGCGTGTTGCCCTCTGAAGGCGAGGACGTGTAGTCCTCTGAAGGCGAGGACGTGTAGTCCCCTGAAGGCGAGGGTGTGTAGCCCTCTAATGGCGAGAACGTGTAGTCCTCAGATGGCGTTCGCGTGCAGCCCTCTAATGGCGAGGACGTGTAGTGCTCTAAAGGTGAGGGTGTGTAGCCCTCTAACTGCGAGGGCGTGTAGCCCTCTGAAGGGGAGGACGTGAAGTCCTCTGATGTCGAGGGCGTGTAGTCCTGAGAAAGCGAGGACGTGTAGTCCTCTGAAGGGGAGGGCGTCCAGCCCTCTGAAGGCAAGGACGTGTAGTCCTCTGAATGCGAGGATGTGTAGTCCTCTGAAGGCGAGGACGTGTAATGATCTGAAGACGAGGGCGTGTAGTCCTTTGAAGGCGAGGGCGTGTAGCCCTCTGAAGGCGAAGACGTGTAGTCCTTTGAATGCGAGGATGTGTAGTCCCCTGAAGGCGAGGTCGTGTAGCCCTCTGAAAGCGAGGACATGTAGTCCTCTGAAAGCGAGGGCGTGTAGCCCTCTCAAGGCGAGGACGTGTAGCCCTCTGAAGGCGAGGAAGTGTAGTCCTCTGAAGGCGAGGAAGTGTAGTCCTCTGAAGGCGAGGGCGTGTAGCCCTCTGAAGGCGAGAATGTGTAGCCCTCTGAAGGCGAGGACATGTAGTCCTCTGAAAGCGAGGATGTGTAGCCCTCTGAAGGCGAGGACGTGTAGCCCTCTGAAGGCGAGGACATGTAGTTCTCTGAAAGCGAGGACGTGTAGCCCTCTGAAGGCGAGGACGTGTAGCCCTCTGAAGGCGAGGACGTGTTGTCCTCTGAAGGCGAGGTCTTGTAGCCCTCTGAAGGTGATGGCATGTAGCCCTTTGAATGCGAGGGTGTGTAGTCCTCTGACGGCGAGGATGTGTAGTCCTCTGAAGGCGAGGATGTGTAGTCCTCTGAAGGCGAAGGCGTGTAGCCCTCTGAAGGCGAGGATGTTTAGTCCTCTGATGGCGAGGGCGTGCAGCCCTCTGAAGGCGAGGGTACTAGTACCCAAGAGTCCACCCTTATGAGAAAGCAAGAGATTTACTCTTTCAGAGGGCCGGTCATTCCAAATTCAAAAAGATTGGATTGTAGATGTAGGAAATCTATGTAGTTAACATGATTTGTAGGGATCCAGATGCATGCAACCTTTGTCTTGAAATGCGGTAAAAGCGGACTTTGTTTGCAACAGTACAATGTAATGGAAAGTTTTACAATGTTCATGACATTCTTTCCCTATTTTGTGATTTTGATTTGATTTTTTTGGAAAACACAGATTGATTGTCCTTTTGAAAGAGGTGATAATTCATGAAACCTTATCCAATCTTTTGCAAATCTTTCTGGGAACTCCCTCAGAGTGTATGTTCTGTTTGATTTAAACACTTGACCATTTTGGAGTGATGGCAATGGAGTCGTTTGACGTTTAATCAATCCATTGAAAACCCAAGGTTTGTCCCCCCTTTTTTTGTTTAAAAACATTGATGGGTGAGTACTTTTGATCTGCCCCTAGGTTCGCTCAAGGCTCATGCTCGGTGCCCCTCATTGCCCAAGTGTAAGGCTTTGAGGTATCAACCTTGTCTTTCATCATGAACTTGTAGCAGGGAACCTATTGGGTGAGAACTTCTAATCTACCCCTAGGTTCGCTTGAGGTTTATGCATGGTGCCTTTCATTGCCCCAGTGTAGGGCTCTGAGGTATCCATCGTTGTTTTGTTTTCACTACCTTGTAGCAAGGAAGAATGAAAGAAGCGGTTGATTCTCGCAAAAAGAATTTTTCCAGGACGAGAAATAGTTGAAGGATTTTTTCAGTTGACGGGTTAAGTCAAATGATTCCTATTCTTGATAACTCATATTCTCCCTCAAAAAAGACAAACTTTTAGGAATGATAAAATGAGGTCACATGAATGTCTGTACTTTATTTGAGAACACAGTCAATCAAATGTTTTTTTTCTTTTTCTTTTTGAACTTTTTTTTGCTTTACTCGTCATTTTACGACACCCCCACCAACATGCAAGACGAGTAATATCTGATCGAACGATCTTGGAAGTCAACACTCAGAAGCACAGGTCGCTTGAGCAAACAAACCAATTGCTTACACTCACATTCTGGTGGAAGTTAAATAATTAAATATGTGTTTGTGAGAGGATGAGAGAGACAAGGATGTCAAATTTATCCATATTATTTAGCATTGTAATTGTGGTTCTCAATAATTGCATAAACTTGAAAATCCTAATGAGTCATTAGAGACATCAAACAACAACCTTCAAATTGCCCCATGTGTGGTGCCGCTTGTCAATGTTAGGATTCACAAGTGATTCTCCTCAAATTTCAGCCAGCCCACATCAATTAGACTTTTCACCTTACGCTTCAAGGTCATACAGTGCTCAATGGAATGTCCCGGATCTCCTCCATGATATGCACATGTTGTGTTTGAGTCGTATCCTCGGAAAAATGGAGGTTGAGGAACCCTGGCAGGGGTTATGGCTACCATTGCATTATCAATTAGATATGGGAGCAAGTTAGCATATGACCCCGGAATTTGGGCTGAATCCTACAGGCTTTTTGCTGCAAAATTCCTTTTTGGTTTACGCTAAAGGTGGTGTTTAGGCACCGGATGTGCGGCGGGCAAGCTTTGTGGTTGATTTAGGGATGGCCTTTGTGGATGACTAGGTGGTGAGTAATGAGAAGAGCTGATATTGGCTGAGTAATGACATTGTTGGGATGGTGGGAAGTTTGACCATGTAGGAATGACAGCCTCAACATGGGTTCCTTCCTCATTCTCATCCTCTTCATTTTCCCCAGTTTTCTCATTCATCAAAGCAGGATGATCAAATTTGCTTATTTCCAAACCTGCTTTGATCCTTTTGCCGGCGAAGACCAAATTCGCAAAGCTTGAAGGTGCGTACCCCACCATTTTTTCATAGAAAAACACTGGTAATGTGTCTACTATTACTATGATCATCTCTTTCTCCGTCATTAGGGGTGCCATATGGGCTGCCAGGTCTCTCCACCTTTGGGCATATTCTTTGAAAGATTCATGCCCCCTCTTGCATATGCTCTGTAGTTGCATCCTATCCGGAGCCATATCAGAATTGTACCGATACTGCCTAACGAAGGCACCCATTAGGTCCTTCCAAGAATGGACTCAGGAAGGTTCCAAGTTAGTATACCAGGTGACAACTGCCCCAGTAAGACTTTCTTGGGAGAAATGTATCAGCAGTTTCTCATCTTTTGCGTATGCCCCCCATCTTCTGACAATACATCTTTAGATGGTTCTTGGAGCAAGTAGTCCCCTTGTACTTGTCAAATTTCAGCACCTTGAACTTGGGAATGACCATGCTTGGGTACTAGGAACAAATCTTCTATGTTAGTAAAGGCATAATCTCTACCTCCTTCAATGACCCTGAGCCTTTCCTCTAGATGATCCAACTTTTTCCATTTCTTCCATAATAGGAGGGATTTTACCTGTTGTGGAATGCAAGGGTTGTGGTTGGGGGCGAAATTGAGGGCCCTCCAAAGTGTTTTGCAGGAGTATACCATCAACTACTTGCCCTTTAGTGGCATATCCGAGGCATGGCTCGAAGTCGGCTAGATTGTGGTGGGGAATTTCATATGTCTCTCCCACGGTTTGAGAGACATATGCATGATCAGTTTGCGGTTGTCGGCTCTCAATGAGTATGGGGGTGGAGTTATTGACATTCTCACTAGGAGTGTACGCCAGATTGGGTGGTGTATAGTTGGGAGGCAAGCCATATGGCGGAAAGGCGTGCTTGTTTTGAATTTGCGCATAATGGGGGCCACTCGTACTTCCCAAATCTTTGCCTACCATATCTGAGGTTGGATGATTCATTTGGTTGAGGCCAGATGGGGGCATCGGGTTCACCTTAGCAACAGCGCTGGTAGCGGCAATTGCAACCGCATTGGCTTCCATTATCTTCTTCGTGCTCATCATGGCCTCCATCATTGTGGCCATTTGCTCTTTCATGGCCTCCATGTCGGCCTTCATCTACTCTTGCACCTCCTCTACTTCACTCATTACTCTAGCTCTAGCATGGGTTCGGTAAGGGCGTCGTAAAGTGTGTTCTTTCCTTTTGATAACAATGATTAAGTTCATTTGTTTTCAAGGAAAGAATGCAATGAGCAATGCAACCAATGAAAAGCATGGATGTATGCGAATGATGCACAGTTGAAGTATTGCGAATTTTTACGCTGGACATGGGGTTGAATCAATTTAGATTTTCAACATGGTCCATGACATCTTTGTCAAGGTGAAACTGGAAGTAACAAGGACATCAACAGTCCTAAATGTGTTTGGCAGTAGACAAAGCAGCGATGTAACTCGATCCATCTTTTGCCCCAATTTTTGCATGGTGGTTACTTCCATACTTCAACTTGACTTGATGAACCTTTTCATAAAAGCATGAGCTTGGTTCAACCCCATAACCCAAGGAATGGCAATTTGGATCGCCAATACTTCGACAACATTTCATAGAGATGAAAGACTCAGGAATATGTATGTTATGCATGGAAAATGTAATTATGAGATTGAGATGCCCGAAGAAACATCATTTCCTAGTTAACCACGCATTAGGTACCATGCTCAATCATTTTGTTTTTCTTTTTTTTTCTTTTTTTTTTGGAAATAGGTTTATGACCCCAACATGGTTGGCTCATGGTATCTAACACATGCAACTAAGAATGTAGTGTGAATTTTCACACTTCCTTTTTTTGTTTTTGTTTTGCAAAGGAAAACGCAAGGATCATGCATGAGCAAACATGAAAACGAAAGGTATGTAGTTTGTAGAACAAAAAGTATGTTGAACGCATATGCATGATGATGCAATGACTCATGCAAAATGTGATGCTGGAATATGATAACAGACAAATGCAAGAACGATATGTTCATTATGATGCCATGAAAAGATGCTTGTGCGATGCATGATATGAATGCATTTACAGACACGAGAGCCCGGAAAATGATCTCTTCTTACTTGCGCATTCGGGGGCGCAGTGCCCCATGTGTGTAGTTAAGAAGGTGATATGGATCTTCCGGCTTCCCATGACAAAAGACGAGACCAACATACAACGCGTGCGTGACGACATGATGCAGACGCACAAAAGCATAACACGGGGATGTACACAGTATGGCAATATCCACAAATAATCATACAGCAAAGGCATACAAGACATTTAGGTTATATGCATGGTAGTGTTTAAAAGGCACACAACGTGTTTGCTTTGTGCCCTATTTTTGGTACCTAAACGGGAGGAACTAAAAGGCTTTTAGTGATAATTCCCAAGGTGGTCATATCTCTCTTGATGGTTTCTAGAGGTATCATCCCCTTCGACAAACATATTGCGGCAGTAGGGACTACCAGCAACAATATGTTATCAAAGAGAAAAACTCTAGATGAGGGTTCACTGTTATCAAGCAAGTTAGAGACCCAACATGACCACAGATTCACCTCCATTCCTTATGTTCCCATGGACCCGGGTATAGGGCCCCTTTTCAACTCACCGTGTGTGCAAAAAAGGTGTTGGTGTTGTGTGCATCAAATGAATAAATATCTATCTCATGCATACATTTCAAAAACATACTAAAAGCATCATAGAGTTATATACAAGAACATAAGAGAAATAAAAGGAAACCGACAAAAAAGGAAGTCATGATATTGCAACAAGATTAGAAGGCCTAACTCTTTAAAAACAGTCCCCAACCCCTTCGGCGGGAGGGCGACGCGGGGCTCACGAGGGCATCTTCCAAGGGAGGAAGGTGCGTAGAGTCGCCACCAACGTTTATTCGAGGAAAACGTCGGAAAAACCGGAAAGGTGTGGTCTACGGACTTTAAGCGTGAAAGGTTCGGGAGTTGTTTTTACGCACGGGGAAGGTATTAGCACCCCACGCGTCCGTCACAAGGGACGACAACCTTTAATCAAGTGTGCAAATATGACTTCAAAATGTTTTATTTTCCCTTTTTATGTCTTTTTGTGTTTTTATGCTTTTTATGTTTTTTGTATTTTTTATCTTTTTGTTGTCGACAAGGGTGTTTCCCTCGCTCCTACGTATCCTCAATTGCGATGAGGAAATCAAACCTACGTAGTTCTTGCAAAAGCGGTAAAGTTATGTGTTGATTTTATGCTTTTGAACGGTCCACGTTAACCGATAAAAGCAAAGAGGACCGTTTAAGGCGTTGGACCTTAAAACGGTTTTGAGTGACTTTTGCGGACGAAGCTTGATTTGTGAGTTGATTTTAGCCTTAGTTTCACTTTGGATATTAGTCAATTCATTCAAGGAAACTTCCAAAGAAAAACATCCGATTGATTATTTTGATTATTTTATTCAAAGATATTTTGATTATTTTATTATTATTTTTCAAGATATTTTGATTATTTTATTATTATTTTGCCTTTTTTTTTGTTTAACCGTGGTTATAACGTGAACGATCGGTTAGATTTTGTTTTAACAGTGATTAAACGAGATTACAACACAAATGATCGGTTGAAATTCATTTTATCATTTATTAGGTAAGAAAATGGCTTAAATAAACGGTAAAAAGCTTGTTAAAGCAGAAGAAAAGAAAACTGAAAATAAGAAAAATTAAAGTGAAAGTACACAAAACAAGTAGGGACCACTAAGGGTGCATAGAATGAATTGAAAGATTCGATTTTGGGAACTTACCGGTTGAAGACTGAAGAATGACGAAGAACGAACGAAGAATGGTGAAGAACAATGAAGAATTTCCACAGAATCGCTTACGGAAGCGTTAGGAAAGCACTTTGACTCGATTTTTCTTCACGAAAACGTGTTTTTTTTCCCAAAATAGCCAAAATGCATAGCTTAGGGGTCATGAACATTTTTGAAATAGCCCCCCTCCCCTATTTTTAGGGAAAAAGAGAGGTGCTTGCCGCCTAGAGGCTTTTGAGGAAGATTTCTAAGCGCACCCCAATTACTAAGTTCACCCTTCTTTTCGTACTTTACGGAAAAGTTATGGAAGCCTTATGGAAGTGTTTTGGATTTGATTTTCATCTTTTTTTATCTTCCCTTTCACCAATGTTAAGTGAAATATACTTACCCAAGGTTTTAGGAAATTTTACGGAAGCATTACGGAAGCCACGAAAGCCCCAGAAACCATTTTTCAAAAACATGGAGGAGCTTGCCACCTAGTTGCTTCCTCCTTAAGTAACCCAACTTCCAAAATGTTCCAGAAGGGCCTAGACTCGAATTGCTATTTACACCCCTATCTTGATAAGTTCACCCGCCCCCCAATTTTTGTGTTTTTGGCTGTTTTCTTTCCGAAACGTTACGGATTACGTAACGACACCCATTTTCTTTCTGGAATGTTGCGAAACTTTACGGATTACGCAACAATGCCCTTTTTGACTTCCGGAATGTTGCGGAACTTGACGGATTGTGCAACAATGCTTCTTTTCGACTTTCGGAATGTCGCGAAACTTTATGGATTACCTAACGATGGGTGTTAAGTACCTCGAGGCGGTCAAGCGAAGGTTGCATGCCACCAAAAAATGGTCCCCGGATGAAATTAGGGTATGACACCTTTGCATGTTCATCCTCCAGCCTCTGCCCATGACTAGCAGCTAGGTTCACCTTCTCCTTATATTGGTCAATAATTGTTAACATATTATCTTCCGTTCTGCTCAACTATTCCGTCAAACTTCTCTTCGCCCTTTGATAAGCCTTCAGCTTATCCTCTAACACCATGCTTTCCATCCTTGACTCGTCCCTCTCGGCCCTTCTAAGCTTGAGCTCGTTGTTGCTGCCCCATAGAGCCCCTCGGAACTTGTTCTGCCCCTAAGGGTACATAGATTGTTGATGATAGAAGAAGAAGATGAAGATGCACAAAACAAAAAAGAGGACCCCTAAGGGTACATAGATTGTATCCAAATCCTTAAAACAAAAACTAACCCATTCGCAATTCGGTAGAAGTCGATTATGGTCGCAATTCTTCTCGGCCTCATTTTTCTCTCAAAAACTAACCTCATTTTTCTCTTCTAACCTCATTTTTCTCTTCTTTCTTCTTCTTCTCTATGATTTCTCTCAAAATCCTCTTAGTACTGAATGTCCAACCCCTTCCTCAGCCTCCCTCACGCCTATTTATAGGAAATGAGGGCATTTGGGACTATGGCAGCTCGCCCAGGCGAGCTGGAGCTTAGTCCAGAAGAAACTGGCTCGCCCAGTCAAGCTGGTTCCTTCAACCCTAAGCAATTTGGGGGCCCAGGAGAGCCAAAGGCTAGCCTGGCGAGCCAGGGTCCAAAAAATTGCCTGAAATGACCCTTTTGCCCCTCCCATTGGATATTTTCCGCATTCTTGACCAAAACGTCGAACGATCTCACGCCTTGAGCAGAAATTGGTGTCGAACAATACCTTTCGGTTAGCAAGAATCAAAACATTAGCGAATGATAGTTCCCGAACGAAATTAGGGTCTGACACCAGGTTATCTGCTAAACGAATAAATGATGCTTCTTGATGGTCAATGCATTTCAACTAACATTATAACTAAAATCACAAATTTTACAATGTAAGGGTACCAAATGTCTGTTACAAACCAGGAAACCAAAATCACATTTTTTTTGTGAAAATAAGGAGACCAACTGTGCAGTTTAACCTATAATAAAAGTATGCCCACTTGAAAAGGTCTGAAAACTACTTTTGCCAAGTGTCAACATAATGTCAATCCTTAAAAAAAAACACTCCTGAACTTTCTCTTCCTTTTTTTTTGTTTTGGGTTTTCTTCTTTTTAACATTGTTTTTCTTTTTGCATTTTTTATTTCCTTTGTTCTTTTATGTTTCTTCTTTTTTTCTTTAATGTTTTTACTTTCTTTTTCTTACGGTTTTATATTTTTTATATTTATATTATTATTACAATACTGAATTATATATTTATTTAAAAATTATATTCTTGAAATCATTCATATAACAATATGTTCATTATTACATAAAAATATGTTATTATTAATATTAAATAAATGATAAATTTATATGATTACTTATACAAATAATTATAGTTTAATAAAATTTAAATTAATTAGTTAATATATTTGCTATAAAATAATATTTGTACTCTATGCTTAATAACTTTATATGTGAAGATTTTCTTGATTAATATTTATATGATAAGAAAAATTATTTTATTAAAATATTTGTATTACAAATTATATTAAGTTACTTCTTTAAAAATTAAAAATTAATTTTTAAGAATATTTTTAATTTCTGAGACACCTAATTTTTAGTAAAATATCTTCTTCACATAATATTTTTAATCAAATATTTTATTTTTTAAACTTAAATGAGTAAAATGAATTTTAATTATATTTATATTACAAAGTGCTTTGTAACATTTTATGTAGTATCTCTATAGACATAATTAGAAGACTAACTATTTTTTTTTATCATCATGACATTGGTGCGAAGTATTTTTACTTATGACTAATCTTTTTCCAAGATTCTGAATGACCACCTTTAATGAGGTCATCCCTTCCAATCATGTTTTTTCATCTACAAGACTCAAATCTGAAACCTTACTTGATGGAACCAAATCCAAGACCACTCGGCCCAACTACTTGTAGGTTAGAAGACTAACTATTGAATTTTTTTTATACAGATTTTGAGTTATTTTATATATAATATATAATTACTCCACATAATATGCATTTTAAGAACAATTTTGATTTTAATAATTTAGGACATGGGAATGTTTGATTTTTTTTATTTGAGAATAACTTTGCACTATTGATGTATAAAATATGTATTTTTATGATTTTATTTATATATGTTTTTAAACTTAATATGTATTCTTTTATTCTTATATAATCTTTCTAACAAGTCATGTGTTTATTTTTATTAGAAAAAATTGTTTGTCTGTCTACTTCTATCGGTACACACGGTAGCATTAATTAATATCTCAACTAAATATTTAAATACAACTACAATGACTATTTAACTCTTTTAGCAAAAAGTAATTTTATAGAAAATGTATTTTAACAATAGTTAATATTTTTTTTATATAAGTGTATATTACATACAATTGAATAATATGAAACAAATAAGAAGGGATGAGAACAAATAATCATCAAATAAGATAATTTATAAAAAAATATCTAGAGATAATTTATTAAAAATAAAATTTCAATTGTTAAACATATATGAACAAATACAGAAAACTAAACACTCAATTTTTTTTTGTATTTGAACAAGTAATTATAATAATTATAAAATAAATAGAAATTTTCCAAAACAAATTCTTAGAAAGAAACGAGAAAGTTAAGCTTTTGATTAAAAATTAATATGCATTAGTTTGTAATTGTGCATTGCATTAATAAATTTAATATATATCAACTTATTAGTATATATAAAAATCAACGTGACCCGTACCCTGCTAGTTATGGATAAGTTTACATAACATTGAGTTGGGGATTTAAAAAAGTGCTATATTTGCATCAAGTTGGTTGCTTTTGAAAAACTTAAGTACTCACTCACGTGAGACTAGCTTGACAGTGTTGTTCGGTTAGAAGACAATACAGAACATCCAAGCACAAGTTCATATTTATTCGACCCATCTGTTTCGACCAACTTACAAAAACCAGTCTAAGAGTCTTTACAGTCCTCTCATTGGAGGTACTTGTTATTGCATCACACTATCTCTAGTACTAATTGCTCTTAATTGAAATAAGTATTCACATAACGTAATTTATTACTAAATAATTTTTCTAATAAACATTTATTTTAAATAATTAATATATATTTAATTAAATAACAAACGTTAAATTAAATAAACACAATCGCTATTATTTTGGCCAGACAAAAGTAGTGTCTAAAATTAATTTCTAAACAAATAATTATTCATTTTTAAATCCTTATTCTTTAAATCCTTTGTTCCTTTAATTCTTAGTGTCTAAAACCGTTTTCTTAAATTGATGATAATGATAAAATGTTTCCTTCATTTTAAATTTTTTTGTTATTTATTTTAAAATTTTGCCACAATTTCTATATTTTCATCGATCATGAATCTTTGCAATTGTCACAACATTGATTTAAAATTTATTACCACAAAGGGGAATTTTTTTTACCTAATTAATAGAAAAAAATAAAAATTTACCCAAATAATACATCCAGTAAATTATTTATATAGATGATACAAAGTATTGTAACAAGTGAGAAATCGGTTATTATATTTTTTTTACGTAGTCAAGAAATTGGTTCCTAACTATCGTTTTATTTTTTTCTACACGTTTAAAAATTGATTCCCTAGGAATTGATTTCTAAATGCCAATTTCTTTTTTTTTAGAAGTCAGTTATGAAATTCGTTTCCCTAGGAATCGATTTCATAACTATTTTTTTCTATGTTTTTTGTTATTTTTTTAATTATTTTTGTTTTTTATTTTATTTTTTTAATGCCTTTTATTTATTTATTTTCTTAATTGATTATCTATATTTATGTTTTATTTAAACTAAAAATAATATTATTTTGTATATGTTGTTGTTAATTTTTTGCATATTTTTATTTTATCATTTTTTGAAGAGTTGAAATCCTTTGTATTATTAAAATATTTTTTAAAAGTGTGAGATAAAATATCTCAATTAAAAAATAGAAATACTAAAATCGCTGATTTGAAAAATATGAATACAAAAATAAGCATATTTTTATTCCTTATATCTTCATTTTTGTAGTAGTCTTACCAAAAAAAAAACACAATAGTAACTAACAATAGTAAATAAAAAAAACCCATAAAAATTACTCGCATAAAAATTATAGAATATATTGATACCAAAACTTAAAAACAAAGAACAAGAAATGTAGAGTCAAAAGACTAAATAAACCAAAAACAATTCATAATCAATAAATAAGGAATCATCTAGAGTTGAAATTCTTTGTATTTTCATTTTATTTTATAATTAAAATATATAATTGAAATTTAAAAAAATTAAAATTACAAAGAATATGAAACAATACAACAAAATTTTTAAAACACAAAGAATGTGACATAAATTTAACATTGTTGGCTTGAGCCTACACGGTGGGGGCAATTTTTCTTTGAATGGCCTGAGATGTGACACATGCAACATCACTTTGGTTGATCTAGTTCTCGGATATCCATTTCGCGTCCAATGTCTAGTGACTATTTTTGCGTTCAATGTCGCATCCAGCGTTTAGTGACCATTTTTGCATCCAGTGTCACATCCAGCGTCCAGTGACTATTTTCGCGTCTAGTGTCATGTCCAGCGTCCAGTGACTATTTTTGCGTCTAGTATCATGTCTAGCATCCTATGACTATTTCCGCGTCTAGTGACCATTTTTTGCGTCCAATGACTATCTTGAGTCCGATGACTAGTTTTGAGTCTAATGACTAGTTTTAATGTGAATGTGATTAATGTTTTTTTCCTTGCATAAATTAAATATTTTGAGATACTAATGAATTTATGATGATGAGATGTGGTTGAGATGATGATATTTTATTATTAGAGTTGGCTTTATGTTGAGATAATGAGATTCACATTCATATGAGTTTTTGGAGAGTTATTTGTTGGATCAAGTGGCCTCAGAATAATTAAGAAGGGGGGGGGGGGGTTGAATTAATTATTATTGTGTCTTGACTAATTAAAAATTTATCCTTCTTAATGTTACTAGATTCAACTAGGCTTTTACTACTAGGTTACGAAAGTAAAGAACAGAAATAATAACTTAACCAAAAGTAAAAGCGGCAATTAAAAGTACACAGCAGAAATTAAGGAGTGTAGGGAAGAAGAAGACAAACACAAGCTTTATACTGGTTTGGCCACAATTTGTGCCTACATCCACTCCCCAAGCAACCAATGGTTGTTGAGATTTCTTTCATCCTTGTAAAATCCTTTACAAGCCGAAGATCCACAAGGGATGTACCCTCCCTTGTTCTCTTTGAACAACCAAGTGGGTGTACCCTCCACTTGAACTGATCCACAAGAGATGTACCCTCTACTTGTGCCACAAAGGATGTACCCTCCAATGTGTTAGGACAAATAATTCTTAAGCGGTTAGTCCTTTGAATCTTTGTAAGGGGAAACAAAAGATATCTCAGGAGGTTAGTCCTTTGAAATCTTTTGTTTAATGGGAAGAGAAGAATCAAAAGAATTCTTAGGCAGTTAGTCCTTTAAATTCTCTTTGAAGAGGGAGAAGGGAGACACAAAAGAACTCAAGCGGTTAGTCCTTCGATTCTTTTGGCAAGAGGGAGAAGTGAATGAAGAAGAAGAATAACACAAGCTTTTGGTCAATGAACTTTTCTTGAAAGAGAAAGTATTGAACAAAAAATTTTAGAAAGATGAAGTGAAATGAATCAGAATGTTCTGTAAAAAAAAACGTTATTGAAATTTATGCCATGGTCACATATTTATAATCATTTGATGACTCAAGTTAAAGTTTGTGACTCTTTTGCAATTTCTTTAAAACTAGTCACCTTTTAAAAAATGTGACCCTTTTGAAAACTAGTCACTTAAAAAGTTGTGACTTTTGAAAAAATCTTCAGAAATAAGTCACTTTAAGAATTGTGACTTTTGGAAATTTATTTTTCGAAATCAGTCATTGATAATCGATTACCATCAAGGTGTAATTGATTACACATCAATAGATGTGACTCTTTATGTTTAAATTTGAAAATCAAAACGTTTAGATACTCTGGTAATCGATTACAAGTAGTGTGTAATCGATTACACAAGTTTAAAATGATTTGAAAATGTTTTATCACTAGTTGTGACTCTTGAAATTTGAAATCCAACATTTTAAAACATTAGTAATCGATTACATGATTATGGTAATCGATTACAGCTTTGTAAATCAGTTTTGAAAACAATGCTGGCTACTCGATTACCAGAGAGTAAAACTCTTTGGTAAAAGATTTTGTGAAAAATTCTTGGCTACTCAATGTTTTGAAAAACTTTTTTTAGTACTTATCTTGATTAAGTTTTCTCTTGATTCTTGAATCTTGATCTTGATTGTTCTTGAATCTTGATTCTTGAAACTTGATTGAATCTTGAGACTTGATTATTCTTGAATCTTGATTCTTTGAAACTTGATTCTTGAAGCTTTTTGACTCTTGATTCTTTGGAACTTGCTTAACTCTTGATTCTTTGGCATCATCAAAATAATCTTGGAAGACATTGCTTCCACGTTATTTGGGAATTCAAGGTGTTGGAATGTCTTGCTATGCTTATTTAACCATATGTGAGCTCATGAGTGAGATGAACGTATGAATGGGGAGTCTATGATGTTATAACCTCTTATGATGTTGAGATTGGTGAATGAATTTGTGATGACGTATGATATTAATTTGAATGATTGATGAATGACATTGCATGTGAGTAGGCATGTTGATAATGTCTATCGAATCATTCCAGAAACAAATAAAACTAGGAAATTTTGCAGTATAGGATTAACCTAGATCGACTCAGAGATATGATTCAATTTGGTTCCTATGTTTATTCACTTATAAATAGCAAGGCAGGAATGTGAAAACACGAAAACAAAGATGAAGAAATAGGACAAAAAAAAATAGAATACAAATCAAGTTTAATAGCATCAATCCAATTCACCAAATCAATGCAAATCAAATTATCATAGTTACTACAAATGATGTTCAAAGTATGAAAGTTCAGTTAAATGCATTAGAGATAGTTCAATCAAATCAATCCCTAAATTGTTTGAGATCACAAATTAGGTTGGAAAATCATCCAAGAAATCTGTGATTAAATTTTGAAATTATGAAATTAATCCATAACCTAATCTGTTTTCAATCCTAAGCATAATCATAATCATGAAAATCGAAAATAGGATTGAAGAAAAAGATGAACATTCACAAAAATTAGAAATACTAAACCAAAACTTAAATTTAGCCTTGCTTGCAGTGGATCCTTGGATTGATTAAGTGTGTAGCCTTTCATGGTCATCACCAATGGAAAAGCCACAAAATTTTGTGCAAAAAAATAGAGGAATAAGAGTGAAAAGAGCAAGAAGAATGAAAAACAGTTGAGAGAAAAGAGTTTAATCCTAAAGCTTGCACAACAAGTAACTAATTCTATTTTTTTTTTACAAAATGAAGTAATTAACTAATTAACTAACTTCCACTAATATATAAAGTGACTACTCAGAAAGAAGGGGTGGCCCTTATCAAGGCCCTTCTAATCTACTTAGTTAAACTAATTACACAAAACAAAGCCTAAACTCGCCAATTATTCAAGTGCAAAGGTTCTTACTTCCAAGCTTAATTTGACCCTCGAAATGGCATAATTGGCCAGAGATTATTTGTGACGAAATTGAATATCTTTTTCTTATCTTCCAAGGACTACTCACACGCTCCATTTAGAGTTTTGTAGTTTCCTCTAGGCCCTTGACAAGGCAGATAGGTCAAGTAATCACAAAATCCGAAAATTAGCTACAATTCTCAATTAAGCTCAATCATTTGTCTAAGACCAAAACAGAGTTAAGGTGAGAAAATAAGGGTCAAAGAGATGTTAATTGAGCTAAGAAGAATAAAAAAACACTAACCTACAAATTCTCAATGAAATTCTCCCACACTTTGTCTTTTGCACTCCTGGGCAAAACTAAAAGAAAGACTAAGAAAAAGAAATCAAACTAAAAATAACCACAACTAAAAGAAAAGTATGAACTAGGCACACACAATTTTTTAATGGATCCTAACAATGCACAAAAATGAGAGAGATGGAAAATGGAAGAATGATCTCAAGGTAACAAGCAATCCATGAACACATGATCACAAAATGCAAAGTGGACAAGTAGTCAAGTCAAAATTGAGAATGTACCATGGTGATAGAAATCTCTCAAAGAACAACACTCAACCTTACCAAATGTATATGGGTTTGTGTTTACACTTAAGCACCACATGTAACTAGCACATCCAAATTTTGACAAGGTTCTAATCCATTCAACTTGAAATACACATGCATCAAAAGATCAAAAGGACTTTTATTGGTTTGTAATGTATGGCTTAGGTAAGGGTGGATATGAGAAGGGTATTTAGGCTAAAACTAAAGGAAAAGAGGGGCAATGGGGAGTAAGTCAACAAGTAAAGAGAGGGTTAGAAACAAAGAAACAAAGTGGAGAACAACAAAATTAAAATAACAAGAACTTACAAGAATGAAAATGAACCACAACACATTTTTTTATATTTTTTTTCTTCTCTTTGTTTGTACATTTTTTTCTTTTTGAACTTTTTCTTTTTATACTCCCTTTTTTTTTTGTCTTTTCTTGTATTATGTTTTTCTTTTTTTTTTCTTTTCAACAAGTCACAAGAAAATGAAATGAAGAAAACAAAGGAACTTTCATAGAACAAAGTACAAATTCCCCTCACTTGTTTGAAACCCACTCCCAAAACAATTCCAATGCCCCTTTTCTCCATAAAGTTTAGGACAACTTGGTTTTCTATTTTTTTGGCTGGGAATGAGCTACAAAATTAAAGAAGGAGTTAAAGGCTCAAAGAGGGTGACAATGGATATCAATGCAAGGTAGGTTTATTTGGCTAGTGGGTAAAATAAAGAAGGCCTAAATCATTTCAATCAATGCATGTGCAACAAGGAATGACAAGAGAAGAAAGGCAAAACCTAGAGTAATCTAGCACTAGGGTGAAATCACACATGAAAGAGCATGAATGGAATAATGCAATTCATCCACAAAATCCCAAAGACTCACAAGGCATAGTAATTCTATCACACATGATCGATCTCAAAATTTTCAAGCATACTTATCACTTCCACAACTGTAAAAAACATGAAAAGTGCCTAAATTCAACAAAAGCATTAGAAAACAACAATGGCAAAATCTATTTTTTTTTTATTTTTCTGTATGTAAAAATAGTTTTTTGTATGTAAAAATAGTTAAACAATCAAAACAAAACAAATACAACAAAATAGAAAATGGAAAACAACAACAAAACAGAAACAACATATAGATACAAAAAAAAGATAGAACAAAATACAACGAAAACAAAAACTGAAATAACAACAAAAGCAATAAAAACATAAAATAGAGAAAACAGAAAACCAATTTTTCTAACCCCCCCCCCCCCCCCCAAAAAAAAAAAAAACACTTGAAATGTACATTGTCCTCAATGTAAGCATGTAATGAAATGGAAACAAAGAGACAACACGTAAAAGAAAGGGAAGGAAACTCTTTAAGTTTCATTCAAGGCACATCATTACATAAAATTGGCAAGACCAAAGAGAGGTCTGCAACAAATTCAACCTCCACTTGGGGCTCTCATGAAAAAGCTTGAGTTGGTGACCGTTCACTTTGAAGACTTTGCCGATAACTTCATTTTTAATCTCAACTGCACCATGAGAAAAAAATTAGTAATAACAAAAGGATCATCCTATCTAGATCGAAGTTTATCGGAAATAAGCTTGAGGTGAGAGTTAAACAAGAGTACTTTTTGGCCAATATGGAACTCCTTCCTAAGAATCCTAGAGTCATGAAACCTCTTCACCTTCTCCTTTTAAATCTTGGAGTTCTCATAGGCTTCTAAGCGGATCTCCTCAAGTTCTTGCAATTGAAGCTTCCATTCCATACTCACTTCATCAAATGTCATGTTACAACCCTTCACCGCCCAATACGCACGATGCTCAATTTTCACCAAAAGGTGGAAAGTCTTACCAAAAACCACCCTATAGGGAGATATTCCGAAAGGTGTTCAGTAAGTGATCCTGTGGGCCCATAGAGCATTCTCAAGTAGCTTGCTCCAATCCTTCCTATTGAGTTGCACTTCCTTCTGTAACACTTGCTTGATCTTTCTATTAAAAACCTCTACTTGCCCATTAGTTTGGGGATGATAAGCTATATCAACTCTATGCACAATTCCATACTTCTGGAGCAAGAATGCCAATGACCTATTATAGAAGTGGCTCCCCTAGTCACTGATAATGGCTCTAGGCACACCAAACCTGTAAAAAATGTTAGATCTCACAAAATACACAACAACTTTAGAATCATTAGTTCTGGTGGCCTTAGCTTCAACCCACCTGGAAACATTATCAACAACAAGATATATGAAAAACCATGAGAAACAGGAAATGGACCCATAAAATCAATACCCAAAACATAAAAAATCTCACAAAAAATAATGAGTTGTTGGGGCATCTCACGCCTATGTGTAATGGTCCCTCACACTCTCTGAAACAGGAAAAATGATGAGCATCTCTAAAAATAGTGGGCCAATAGAACCTACAGTCTAAGATCCTTCCTAGCGGACCAAAATGACCACTGGTAAGTGTGCCATGACAAAACTGTAGAATAGACTGAATCTCATGATCGGGCACGCACTTGCGGATCACTTGGTCACTACCAAACCTCCACAAGTAAGGATCATCCCACACATAATATTTGGCATCACTCTTAAGTTTATGTATTTAAGACCTAGATGTATGCGGTGGGACAACAAATGCAACAATGAAATGCACAATATCAACAAACCAAGGTGTGACATGTGATGAATGAAACTGCATCAAATGCTCATCAGGGAAGTTATCTCTAATAGGGAGGGAGTCAACAAGTCCCTCAATCCTGCTCAAATGATCAACCACCATGTTTTCTATACCACTCTTGTCACTGATCTTAATATCAAACTCCTGAAGAAGAAGCATCCACCTAATCAATATGGGTTTAGCATTGGGCTTCTTCAATAGGTATCTCAAGGTTTCATGGTTAGTATAGACAGTGATATGGGAGCAAATCAAATAAGATATGAATTTATCTAATGCAAAAACAATAGCTAAAAGCTTCTTTTCGGTGGTGGGGCAATTGACTTGGGTTACATCCAAAGTGCGTAAGGCGTAAGCAATAACATGTGATAGTCTATCAACTTTCTGTGACAAAACAACCCCGAGTGCATAATTAGAGGCATCACACATGAGCTCAAATGGAAGCTCCCAATTTGGTGGCTGCATGATGGGAGAGGTGGTAAGCCTCCTCCTCAGCTCCTCAAATGTCTTTCTGCAAGGCTGGTCAAGCACAAAATCTACATCCTTTTGAAGAAGCTTGGACAGAATGATGCATGCAACAATTACCCATCATCCATCCATGGATCCAATCAAGACTGCACAGAATGATGCATGCACCTGACTCAACTCTCAGATGCAATGTGGTACGTACCAAATACCAAATCCTAAGAAATAGCCTAAGTGTGTTCACACAACACTCTCACTTAGGAAACCATGCAGAGTTCGTCGAGACCACCCGGTTGTGCATGTAACTGCCCCCCCCCCATAGGTGATCAGCCTGGGGCTAAAAGGAGTTCCCTACCAGGTGACAAGCCCCCTCAGTACAAAGTACACTCTGTCACAGTTATTCTATTTCTTGTGTCGTATGAGCTATGAACATGGCCAAAAGCAAGTGCCAAAGACCATGGACCAATTAAAGCGCCTAAGGATCCCCTAAGAAATGCTTAGATTCTTTAACCACGCTTGTCACCCACGTCTGGGCCATCCAACAAGGTCAGTGCACTCCACCCTCCATGAACATACACTACATACGACGTATGAACGTGGCCCAAAGAAAGTGCCAAAGACCCTGGAAGGTCAGTGCACTTCGCCCCCCCCCCCCCCACGAACATACACAACATCCAACGTATGAACATGGCCTAAAGCAAGTGCCAAAGACCCTGGAAGGTCAGTGCACTTCGCCCCCATGAACATACACAACATCCAACGTATGAATGTGACCCAAAGCAAGTGCCAAAGACCCTGGAAGGTCAATGCACTTCGCCCCCCACAAACATACACAACATGCACATGCCAAAGCATTTCCAACATCAATCAACATTCCATTTTCACATCATTCTTAACATAGACATCATCTCGTCTCAATGACGTTATCAACAACAACAACAACCTCATTTCATATTCACATAATCATCAACAATACCATCAATTCATGTTGACATTGTCTTTATTAACAACGTCATCTCAAATCAATATCATCATAAATATCAACATCACCAATAGCAACATCAACAATGAGTCGCATTCCGCATGTAAGTATATTTTCCATGCCTGGGGTTCACACTCCCCAGGTCTTCAAACAACACAAGTTTATTAAACAATAATGTTATTCATCAATAATAGATATATCACATCCCATTCGTTAAAAACATAGTTTTTCTTGAAGGAAAATCAGCATGCAACAAGGACAGGCAGATATTCTCATAGCTAGGTTCCCTGACCCTAACTATGGTGTCAAAACGATAAATTTTATAATAACTTCTCCCTCACCTATCGTGAGCTCTCCGTCAGTTCTTCTTTGTGTCACTTAGAGGTCTCTCTCTCGTTCGCGCTTGTCGGTCCAACACAAGTCTTTATTACGCCAAAACAAAAGGAATTTAGCACAGGCTTCAAAAACAAGATCAAAGGCAACATTCGGGGTCAAATACCACTATCAAAACATAAGGGACTGAGGGGTATTTCGGGTTCTACAGAAAAGAAACATCTTTTTGAAATTCCGATCACGCCAATGTGACTGGGGTTCAGTGGATGCCGCAAAAACAACCTCAAGGTTATAAAAAGATAACTTTTACAATGTCTCATTCTCTAGGGTTTTTCAAAGGAAGTGTAAAAACACCCTATTACAATACCCAACACATAAGAGACACTAAGAGAAACTCAAACTAGCTAGGAGAAGGCTTAGAAGTCAAGGTTACCTTAGAGAAACTTTGAAATGGAGGATTGAGGGATTTTCTCCATCGAATCTTCGAGGAGGATTCTGAGGATTCCGCTCCGATTAAAGTGTTCCTCTTGGTGTGGGGGTCCAATGGCAAGCAACAGCGGCCACCGGTGGTCTTGGGTGGTGGAAAATAAGGTTTTAGGGTTTGGGAGACGTTTTTGGGGGAAGAGGAGAGTGAAAATCGTGTTTTTCACGCTAAGGATGTATTTATAACCTGCAACTTTCGCTTAGCGGGCCTGTCTCACTAAGCCAAAGCCCACTTCTTGCGCTTAGCGCAAGGATTTAGGCTTAGTGCAGCCCCCTCTGCACTATGGCTCGCTTGCGATCAACGCACTTTCTCTCGGTTGGAATTGGGCTTAGCGCAGCTTTGGGCCGCTCAGCGCAATTCCCCTTTGTTGGAATTGCGCTTAGCGTGCCATCCTCGCTTAGCGGAAGACCAAAAGTTATTACTTTCAAGATCCCAATTGTCAAACTGTAGAAAAATATCTTAGGGATATCTAGACAAAATTAAAGACGATCCAACGGTTAACGAATCCAGTATCGCGATTTCATTGAACTAGGTTTTGGTAAAATCTAAAATCTCATACTTTCAACTTAGCTCAACAAAACACCACATAATTCAACATCTGTATCAAGAAATTCACACATGACTAGTTCAAGGCATACTTCAACTTATTCAAGTCTATCATATAGTCAAACAACACAATAAATACAATTAAACATTGATTTATAACTTATAATATCTCAGGGTATTACAAACCTCTCTAGAACCTGATCAATGAATGGGAGAGGGAAGTGGTCCTTACAATTTTCCTAGTTAAGTCTCCTATAATCAATTCAAACTTATCAACTATTGGCCACTCTATTCGGGATCAACTCATTATCCTGGTTCTTCACAACGGTGGTGCTCGACTTCTTAGGGACCACTTGGACAGGTGAAACCCAAGTGCTATCTGAAATGGGATAAATGATCCTGCAACTAGTATCTTCATCACCTACTTCTTCTCCACATCAAGAATGGTGGGATTCAAGCTCCTTTATGGCTACCTTACAAGCTTGGAATCATTGATCGAGGCCGTACCCGAATCAAATAAACATTAAAAATGCAGTATCTAGGAAGTGATCCTAGGTCGTCTCCCAACGAGCAATGATCAACCAAATGTTCATAACAGATAGTAGGAGTAACGAATTGGGGGGGGGGGGGTTGTTTGCTTTTGTAAATTAAACAGCGAATAGATGTGAATTAGAAAATATTAGAATTAAAACATGTTGCTTCCCCTTGATTCACAAGCAAGTCTCTTATCCTAGGTTACGAGAGTTTATCCTTTACCAGTTCAACCACTTAATCCAACCCTAAATTAAATTACTAAGCGAAATTTAACATAAGGCATTCATTATGTGATTAAGCAACACATACACCAATTAATCATGAACGTAAATTAAGCGCAGAGACAATTAATCAAGCACTAAGTATGCATGAATTAATAGCAACAAATATAGAGTAATTGGTGAAGAGGAAAAACTTATCAGAATTTAATAGTAATAATGGAACCTCAAAGAGAACTGTGCTTGATCCTCAAGAGAAAACAACACTGGAGACTTAGCCTTCCATTAATCAATAGAGAACAAAATTTTATTGCTAAAACGAAAAGTAAAAACTGGAATTGCAAAACGAAAAAGTGTCTCAAAGAAGAAGATAAGCCTAAAACTAAAAACGAAAGAGGAGGCCTCAAACTAGAGCCTTGGTGCTGTTATATATTTTCAGCCCCAAAGCTTACAAATCTCTTTTAAGTCCAAGCCCATAAATAAAATAAAATCTAGATGAAATAAAATCTAAATAAGATAAGATAAGATAAGATCTAGATGAAATAATATCTAGATTAGATAAAATCTAGATAAGATAAGATTTGATCTAGATAAGATAAGATTTGATAAAATTGTCTGCTCTCTTCAAGTCCAAGCCCAATTCTGGATTCAAGCCCAATTGCTTATAATTCTCCTGAAATTAAATTAAAAACACAAAATTAGTCCAATAGGCCCAAATGATAAAATTGCATAATTAATTTGACAATTAAGACTAATCAGTAATTAAAATGGTGCAAAAAGGGTTAAGAAATAGGAGAAAATAATGGCACATCAATCATCCTCCAAAATCATTCGATGCATGCATATAGAAGGATTTATTCCAAGAAGGTCAGCAAGTGTCCACCCAATGGCCTTTTTGTCGCCTCTCAAAACATGCAACAACTTATCCTCATGCTCAAGTGAAAGGCTGCTAGATATGATGACTAGGAGCTTCTGAGCATCATCTAAATAGGCATACTTAAGGTGCTCAGGTAATGGTTTCAGCTCCAAGGAAGGCGGTTGAACGCTAGAAAGAAAAGGAAGGTTGATGATTGGTGGAAGAGAAATAGGAGGATCAGAACCTGCACCTGCATCACAATCAAAATGAATTGTAGAAGAAATATTTGCACAAATACTACATACAATAGCAAACTCATCAAAATCATCATAGGTACAGTAAAAAGAACTAAGATCAAAGTCATAAAAATTAGAAAGTAAATATGTACAAATATCTACACTATCTACTGCATCCTCAATGATATCTACAAGGAAAACATAATGCACCTCTGTAGGATGTCTTATGGCCTCAAAAATGTTGAAATGCACAACATCATCATCGAACTCCATGGAAAGAGTTCCTGCATGCACATCAATTTTGGTCCTGGCTGTCATACAAAATGGTCTCCCTAGGATCAATGTGGACACATGGCTAGAAGACTCATTCTCCATATCCAAAATGTAAAACTCTATTGGAAAAATCAAATCCTTAACTAATGTGGGCTGGAAGACTCATTCGCACCAGCACGTCTTCAATGACTCCAAGTGGAATCGCAACACTCCGGTTGGCTAGATGGATGACAACACTAGTGGGTTTTAAATCACGAAGATGTAATGATCTATAAACTGATGTGGGCATGACATTAATTTAGGCTCCTAGGTCAAGCATGGCATTTGTAAAAGTGAAATCTCCAATGGTACAAGGGACAATAAAAGTGCCAGGATCTTTGCACTTTTGTGGCTAGGTGGATGGTGGAATGGAAACAACAATTTTGCTCCATATAAGTGCAGAAACATTTCTGCCCAACTTCACTTGCTCATTTCCCTTCAGCTTCCTCTTATGAGTGCACAAATCCTTCAAGAACTTTGCATATTTTGGAATCTATTTGATGGCATCCAAGAGAGGAATATTGACTTCCACCCTCCTGAAAGTCTCAAGAAGATCAGAATCAAGTTCCACTTTCTTTGCAGGAATGGATCTAGAAGGAAAAGGTAGAGGAATCTGTTTTGGCACTATCATCATTTTAGGCACCAACATCTATGGGCTTTGGAAGCTCTCTGCCACTCCTCAAGGTAATAGCACTCACATTCCCCTTTGGATTGATAGCTGGCTATGCGGGAATATTGACAGAACCTTGTTGCTACAACTGGTTGACAGTTGTAGCTAACTGTCCAATCTAAGTCTGTAAGGCTTGGATGGTGGCACTCACATTCTGTTGAAACTGAATGTTGCCAGTGACCATTTGCTTCATCTGCTCCTCTAAGGAAGGTCCAAAACTGCTATTATGCACAAGTTGTGCATGTGAAGGTGTAGAATGCTAGAATTGATGTTGTTATTGTAACGACCCGCCTCGTTGCTACGATATCACCACTCTAAACCGCAAGAATTTCAATTTTTAAATGAAAACTCCGTTAATTTGCTTATGAAAAATGAACGTAATTTTTTTGCTCGATATACATTCACCAAACAATACACCATTACTTAAGTGAATATATATATATATATATATATATATATATATATAGGAATAGTAACTCAGTACACACCATTCACATAACGGAAAGTAAATTTGTTAATACATATAATTAAATTTGTGATTTACATCTTTAATTCAACAAAAAGAATCATGGAACCAACTTTGGAGGAGTTGATTAACAAAACACAATTCTCTCCCAAAATAATCCCAACATCATCATGTTGGCTCGACGGCTCCACAAAAGAATCTCACTTCTCGTACTCTACTGTTGTCATTCTGCTCCCACGAACAAAGGTTTGCGATCATCACAGGTACCAACCACATGGTACAAAAATTGCAAGGGGTGAGTTTATTATAAAAGAAATTAATACAAAGATCAAATAACCATGATTAGTAAGAAAACACTAACAAATATGATAAGCTTACACAAACATTCACTAGTCTAACACACACTCAACAAATAGTCATCATCAGTCCATAGTTCCAATCAATTATGCTCAGTATGATGCATGCACCTGACCTCAACTCTCAAATGCCAGGATAAGAGAGTGGCTTCTGAATCAGAGGAAACAACCCGTTTTGGATATTAGTAGTTTCGTATTCCATTTTATTTGTCTGCTCTTTAATTACCAAACACCCAAACCCCCCCCCCCCCCATCGTTACTGTTACTGCAAGTATATTATGAACATTTGGCTTGTCACTGCTCGTTGGGAAACGACCTAGGATCACTTCCTAGTTACTGCATTTTCATGTTTATTTGATTCGGGTACGGCCTCGATCAAATTTGGCGCCGTTGCCGGGGAGCAGTGTCCAAAGGTTCATAATAGCTAGCTAGTGCTGTGTGTTTAATCCTTTTGTGTTTTATGTTTAATTGTTAGTATTGTGTTAGTATGTGTGTTAGTGTTGTTTAGTGTCCTGGTATTTTGTTTAATGTGTGTTCTGTTTCAGTTTTCCCATTAAGCGTTTCCCCTGTTTCAGTCTTGTGTGTTTTGCTGTGAAGATTGTGCTTGAAAACAGAGTAGTAGTAGAAATCAGCTTGCGGCAAAAACAGAGTAGTAGTAGAAATCAATTAGAGACGGATTTTAGCGACCACCCATGTTGAATTAATTGGGATTTTTTGTTTTAGTAGCTAGGGTTGTTATTTTTGGCTGAATTTTTTTGTGGTAACTTCTTTTAATCCATATTTTGTGGGAAAAATAGCTAGAGCCTTTAGTTTGGTCAGATTTGAAAGTTCCAAAAAACTAGCAAATTTTGTGTTTGTCAAAACTTCAAACGGCCATAACTTTTGCTCCAGTTATCAGAATCGCAATTATTATATATGCATTTGGGGTAGAAAAAAAATTTCCTAAGCCTTGGCAGCCCGCTGTAGGCCGGCTGAGGTCTCCATCGTCCAAAAAAAGCGATTCTGTCAAAAGTTTTTTATTTTTCAAGTTTTATTCACTTATTTTTCTTAACCTACCATTTTTAGCTTTCATAGTTAGACTTTGAATTTTTGTCTGAAATTTTTTGTGCTATCTTCTCATCATTTTATAGGGTTGCTCACAAAATTTCAAGTCATTTGGATATCATTTGAGGGTAGCTGTAGTTCAAACCTACACCTTTATTTACATGACAAGGCAACTAGTTGTGTGCATGCTGAATGTAGTGTATGACTAGAGGCAATCCATCTGACTTACAACCCTTTGATCCTGAGATAGATAGGACATTTCATAGATTAGTTAGGCATCATTTTATACGTTTTGATCATTCTGAGCATTCCATAACTGGTGAATCTGTGCATTCTGTTATTGGTGATTTTGAACATCCTGATCTTGAGCATTATAATTTTGAGTGTTAGTGCTTAGCTTTACTAAGCTTTAAAAGATTGGCTAAGATTTTGTTAAAACATAAGCACTTAGACAATGAAGGAAAGCTGGAGTTGCTGCACATGATGTCCAACGTTATGTCAAAGAATAAGATCGGGCTGCACAATGCACAAGGCAAGATAAAGTGTCAAATGAAGAATTGAAGCTGCAGGATTCACGATGTCGGATACAATGTCCAGGACATCTTGCCTGAAAATACTGGAATTGCTAAAAGCATTGAAGCTGCAGGATCCACGATGTCGGATACAATGTCCAGGACATCCTGCCCGAAAATACTGGAGTTGCTAAAAGCATTGAAGTTGCAGGATCCACGATGTCGGATACGATGTCCAGGACATCTTGCCCGAAAATACTGGACATATAAATCTGTTATATCTTTAACAGATTATTGTGCAGTTAGCAAGAGATTAGATGATCTATCTTTAGGAACGAATTAAAAGATAATTAAAGTTCGAATTACAAACTAGAAGAGTTCGTTCAGGGATTAAAGATTAAAGATAAAACTAAAAGATCAAACGTTATCTTTTAGTTCTTTAAGTGCAGATTTTCAGGAAGAATGATAGATCTCATCCAGCACAAGCTGTTGCAGCCCAGACCCACACACTGCTATAAAAACATGGAGGCTGCACGAGTTCTGTACCAAGTCCGGGATTGAAGAGTTGTTTTGTGAGTTTTGGGACTTGAGTGTTTTGTGAGCCACCTTGATGGTACCCTAACATCAAGTGTTGGACCTGAGTGTGTAGAGTTGATCTCTAGTGTGTAGAGTTGATCTCTTTTGTTCAGAGAGCAATCTCTGGAGTGTCCTTGATTTAATTGTAAACACGGGAGAGTGTTTGAGAGGGAGTGAGAGGGGTTCTCATATCTAAGAGTGGCTCTTAGGTAGAGGTCGCACGGGTAGTGGTTAGGTGAGAAGGTTGTAAACAGTGGCTGTTAGACCTTGAACTAACACTATTTTAGTGGATTTCCTCCCTGGCTTGGTAGCCCCCAGATGTAGGTGAGGTTGCACCGAACTGGGTTAACAATTCTCTTGTGTTATTTACTTGCTTAAACTGTTCATACTGTCAAAAACAATCTGCATGTTCTGAAGCGTGATGTCGTGACATCCTGTACGACATCTGTCCCCAGTATCAGAATTTCAATTGGTATCAGAGCAGGCACTCGAAATCACTGAGTGAGACCTAGGGAGATAAATTCTGATGAACATGGAGAAAGAAGGAGGACCAGTGAACAGACCACCAATTCTGGATGGAACCAACTATGAATACTGGAAAGCAAGGATGGTGGCCTTCCTCAAATCACTGGATAGCAGAACCTGGAAAGCTGTCATCAAAGGCTGGGAACATCCCAAGATGCTGGACACAGAAGGAAAGCCCACTGATGGATTGAAGCCAGAAGAAGACTGGACTAAAGAAGAAGACGAATTGGCACTTGGAAACTCCAAAGCTTTGAATGCTCTATTCAATGGAGTTGACAAGAATATCTTCAGACTGATCAACACATGCACAGTGGCCAAAGATGCATGGGAGATCCTGAAAACCACTCATGGAGG
The DNA here is from genome assembly GCF_000004515.6 of Glycine max. Classification (NCBI taxonomy): domain Eukaryota; kingdom Viridiplantae; phylum Streptophyta; class Magnoliopsida; order Fabales; family Fabaceae; genus Glycine; species Glycine max. The sequence continues at coordinate 24,244,478 of NC_038244.2, forward strand.
AACCTCCAAAGTGAAGATGTCCAGATTGCAACTCTTGGCTACAAAATTCGAAAATCTGAAGATGAAGGAGGAAGAATGTATTCATGACTTCCACATGAACATTCTTGAAATTGCCAATGCTTGCACTGCCTTGGGAGAGAGAATGACAGATGAAAAGCTGGTGAGAAAGATCCTCAGATCCTTGCCTAAGAGATTTGACATGAAAGTCACTGCAATAGAGGAGGCCCAAGACATTTGCAACATGAGAGTAGATGAACTCATTGGTTCCCTTCAAACCTTTGAGCTAGGACTCTCGGATAGGGCTGAAAAAAAGAGCAAGAATCTGGCTTTCGTGTCCAATGATGAAGGAGAAGAAGATGAGTATGACCTGGACACTGATGAAGGTCTGACTAACGCAGTTGTGCTCCTTGGAAAACAGTTCAACAAAGTGATGAACAGAATGGACAGGAGGCAGAAACCACATGTCCGGAACATCCCTTTCGACATCAGGAAAGGTAGTGAATACCAGAAAAGGTCAGATGAAAAGCCCAGTCACAGCAAAGGAGTTCAATGCCATGGGTGTGAAGGCTATGGACACATCAAAGCTGAATGTCCCACTCATCTCAAGAAGCAGAGGAAAGGACTTTCTGTATGTCGGTCTGATGATACAGAGAGTGAACAAGAAAGTGATTCTGACAGAGATGTGAATGCACTCACTGGGAGATTTGAATCTGCTGAAGATTCAAGTGATACAGACAGTGAAATCACTTTTGATGAGCTTGCTACATCCTATAGAGAACTATGCATCAAAAGTGAGAAGATTCTTCAGCAAGAAGCACAACTGAAGAAGGTCATTGCAAATCTGGAGGCTGAAAAGGAGGCACATGAAGAGGAGATCTCTGAGCTTAAAGGAGAAGTTGGTTTTCTGAACTCTAAACTGGAAAACATGACAAAATCAATAAAGATGCTGAATAAAGGCTCAGATACGCTTGATGAGGTGCTACAGCTTGGAAAGAATGTTGGAAACCAGAGAGGACTTGGATTTAATCCTAAGTCTGCTGGCAGAACAACCATGACAGAATTTGTTCCTGCCAAAAACAGCACTGGAGCCACGATGTCACAACATCGGTCTCGACATCATGGAACGCAGCAGAAAAGGAGCAAAAGAAAGAATTGGAGGTGTCACTACTGTGGCAAGTATGGTCACATAAAGCCCTTTTGCTATCATTTACATGGTCATCCACGTCATGGAACTCAAAATAGCAGCAGTGGAAGGAAGATGATGTGGGTTCCAAAACACAAGACTGTTAGTCTTGTTGTTCATACTTCCCTTAGAGCATCAGCTAAGGAAGATTGGTACCTAGATAGCGGCTGTTCCAGACACATGACAGGAGTTAAAGAATTCCTGGTGAACATTGAACCTTGCTCCACTAGCTATGTGACATTTGGAGATGGCTCTAAAGGAAAGATCACTGGAATGGGAAAGCTAGTCCATGATGGACTTCCTAGTCTGGACAAAGTACTGCTGGTGAAGGGACTGACTGCAAACTTGATCAGCATCAGTCAGCTGTGTGATGAAGGATTCAATGTAAACTTCACAAAGTCAGAATGCTTGGTGACAAATGAGAAAAGTGAAGTCCTAATGAAGGGCAGCAGATCAAAGGACAACTGTTACCTATGGACACCTCAAGAAACCAGTTACTCCTCCACATGTCTATTCTCCAGAGAAGATGAAGTCAGAATATGGCATCAAAGATTTGGACATCTGCACTTAAGAGGCATGAAGAAAATCATTGACAAAGGTGCTGTTAGAGGCATTCCCAATCTGAAAATAGAAGAAGGCAGAATCTGTGGTGAATGTCAGATTGGAAAGCAAGTCAAGATGTCCCACCAGAAGCTTCAACATCAGACCACTTCCAGGGTGCTGGAACTACTTCACATGGACTTGATGGGGCCTATGCAAGTTGAAAGCCTTGGAGGAAAGAGGTATGCCTATGTTGTTGTGGATGATTTCTCCAGATTTACCTGGGTCAACTTTATCAGAGAAAAATCAGACACCTTTGAAGTATTCAAGGAGTTGAGTCTAAGACTTCAAAGAGAAAAAGACTGTGTGATCAAGAGAATCAGGAGTGACCATGGCAGAGAGTTTGAAAACAGCAAGTTTACTGAATACTGCACATCTGAAGGCATCACTCATGAGTTCTCTGCAGCCATTACACCACAGCAAAATGGCATAGTTGAAAGGAAAAACAGGACTTTGCAAGAGGCTGCTAGGGTCATGCTTCATGCCAAAGAACTTCCCTATAATCTCTGGGCTGAAGCCATGAACACAGCATGCTATATCCACAACAGAGTCACACTTAGAAGAGGGACTTCAACCACACTGTATGAAATCTGGAAAGGGAGGAAGCCAACTGTCAAGCACTTTCACATCTTTGGAAGCCCATGTTACATTTTGGCAGATAGAGAGCAAAGGAGAAAGATGGATCCCAAGAGTGATGCAGGAATATTCCTGGGATACTCTACAAACAGCAGAGCATATAGAGTATTCAACTCCAGAACCAGAACTGTGATGGAATCCATCAATGTGGTTGTTGATGATCTAACTCCAGCAAGAAAGAAGGATGTCGAAGAAGATGTCAGAACATCGGGAGACAATGTAGCAGATACAGCTAAAAGTGCAGAGAATGCAGAAAACTCTGATTCTGCTACAGATGAATCAAACATCAACCAACCCGACAAGGGACCCTCCATTAGAATCCAGAAGATGCACCCCAAGGAGCTGATTATAGGAGATCCAAACAGAGGAGTCACTACAAGATCAAGGGAGATTGAGATTGTCTCCAACTCATGTTTTGTCTCCAAAATTGAGCCCAAGAATGTGAAAGAGGCACTGGCTGATGAGTTCTGGATCAATGCTATGCAAGAAGAATTGGAGCAATTCAAAAGGAATGAAGTCTGGGAGCTAGTTCCGAGACCCGAGGGAACTAATGTGATTGGCACCAAGTGGATCTTCAAGAACAAAACCGATGAAGAAGGTGTTATAACCAGAAACAAGGCCAGACTTGTTGCTCAAGGCTACACTCAGATTGAAGGTGTAGACTTTGATGAAACATTCGCCCCAGTTGCTAGACTTGAGTCCATCAGATTGTTACTTGGTGTAGCTTGCATCCTCAAATTCAAGCTGTACCAAATGGATGTGAAGAGCGCATTTCTGAATGGATACCTGAATGAAGAAGCCTATGTGGAGCAGCCAAAGGGATTTGTAGATCCAGCTCATCCAGATCATGTATACAGGCTCAAGAAGGCTCTCTATGGATTGAAGCAAGCTCCAAGAGCTTGGTATGAAAGGCTAACAGAGTTCCTTACTCAGCAAGGGTATAGGAAGGGAGGAATTGACAAGACTCTCTTTGTCAAACAAGATGCTGAAAACTTGATGATAGCACAGATATATGTTGATGACATTGTGTTTGGAGGGATGTCGAATGAGATGCTTCGACATTTTGTCCAACAGATGCAATCTGAATTTGAGATGAGTCTTGTTGGAGAGCTGACTTATTTTCTGGGACTCCAAGTGAAGCAGATGGAAGACTCCATATTCCTCTCACAAAGCAAGTATGCAAAGAACATTGTCAAGAAGTTTGGGATGGAAAATGCCAGCCATAAAAGAACACCTGCACCTACTCACTTGAAGCTGTCAAAGGATGAAGCTGGCACCAGTGTTGATCAAAGTCTGTACAGAAGCATGATTGGGAGCTTACTATATTTAACAGCTAGCAGACCTGACATCACCTATGCAGTAGGTGTTTGTGCAAGATATCAAGCCAATCCTAAGATAAGTCACTTGAATCAAGTAAAGAGAATCCTGAAATATGTAAATGGCACCAGTGACTATGGGATTATGTACTGTCATTGTTCAGATTCAATGCTGGTTGGGTATTGTGATGCTGATTGGGCTGGAAGTGCAGATGACAGAAAAAGCACTTCTGGTGGATGTTTCTATTTGGGGAACAATCTTATTTCATGGTTCAACAAGAAGCAAAACTGTGTGTCCCTATCTACTGCTGAAGCAGAGTATATTGCAGCAGGAAGCAGCTGTTCACAACTAGTTTGGATGAAGCAGATGCTGAAGGAGTACAATGTCGAACAAGATGTCATGACATTATACTGTGACAACCTGAGTGCTATTAATATTTCTAAAAATCCTGTGCAACACAGCAGAACCAAGCACATTGACATTAGACATCACTATATCAGAGAGCTTGTTGATGATAAAGTTATCACACTGGAGCATGTTGACACTGAGGAACAAATAGCAGATATTTTCACAAAGGCATTGGATGCAAATCAGTTTGAAAAACTGAGGGGCAAGCTGGGCATTTGTCTGCTAGAGGAATTATAGCAGCTACTGCTATCTGAACGTGCTCAAACGTCTCACTTAACATTAATAGCACGTTCACTACTAAGCCAAAACAAATTCGACCGTTGCTTCACACGTCCCTCTACATTCCTCATTCAAACTTATATTTTCGTGGTAATCTCGTTTTCAGCATTCCCCAACAGCTCTCAGAAATTTGCGAAACCATTCCAAACGCTCTGCTTTTCCATGGCTACCTCACCAAAAGAAACTTCAGCTCCTGGTTCACCCTCTGTACCATCATCCCCATCATCCACCAAAGCGCCATCAATCCAGGAACAACCTGAATTCCATATCCAACCCATACAGATGATTCCTGGTCAAGCCCCTGTTCCTGAAAAACTGGTTCCCAAACGACAACAGGGTGTGAAGATTTCTGAAAACCCTAGCCTTGCAACAAGTCCTAGGGAAGTAGACACAGAGATGGATAAGAAGATCCGCAGTATTGTGAGTAACATTCTGAAAAATGCCTCTGTTCCTGATGCTGATGAAGATGTTCCAACATCTTCCACCCCAAATGCTTCTGTGCCTGATGTTGAGAAAGATGTTCCAACATCTTCCGCCCCAAATGCCGAAGTCCTCTCTTCCTCCAGCAAAGAGAGATCAACAGATGAAGAGGATCAAGCCACAGAGGAGACCCCTGCACCAAGGGCACCAGAACCTGCTCCAGGTGACCTCATTGACCTAGAAGAAGTTGAATCTGATGAGGAACCCATTGCCAACAGGTTGGCACCTGGCATTGCAGAAAGGTTACAAAGCCGAAAGGGAAAAACCCCCATTAAGAGGTCTGGACGAATCAAGACTATGGCACAGAAGAAGAGCACTCCAATCACTCCTACCACATCCAGACGGAGCAAAGTTGCAATCCCTTCCAAGAAGAGGAAAGAAATTTCCTCATCTGATTCTGATGATGATGTCGAACTAGATGTTCCCGACATCAAGAGGGCCAAGACATCAGGGAAGAAGGTGCCTGGAAATGTCCCTGATGCACCATTGGACAACATCTCATTCCACTCCATTGGCAATGTTGAAAGGTGGAAATATGTATATCAACGCAGACTTGCTGTTGAAAGAGAACTGGGAAGAGACGCCTTGGATTGCAAGGAGATCATGGACCTCATCACGGCTGCTGGACTGCTGAAGACTGTCACCAAGTTGGGAGATTGCTATGAGAGTCTAGTCAGGGAATTCATTGTCAACATTCCCTCTGACATAACAAACAGAAAGAGTGATGAGTATCAAAGAGTGTTTGTCAGAGGAAAATGTGTTAGATTCTCCCCTGCTGTGATCAACAAATACCTGGGCAGACCAACAGATGGAGTGGTGGACATTACTGTTTCTGAGCATCAAATTGCCAAGGAAATCACTGCCAAACAAATCCAGCATTGGCCAAAGAAAGGGAAGCTGTCTGCAGGGAAGCTAAGTGTGAAATATGCAATCCTGCACAGGATTGGAGCTGCAAACTGGGTACCCACCAATCATACTTCCACTGTTGCCACAGGTTTGGGTAAATTTCTGTATGCTGTTGGAACCAAGTCCAAATTTAATTTTGGAAACTATATATTTGATCAAACTGTTAAGCATTCAGAATCCTTTGCTGTCAAATTACCCATTGCCTTCCCAACTGTATTGTGTGGCATTATGTTGAGTCAACATCCCAATATTTTAAACTACACTGACTCTGTGATGAAGAGAGAATCTCCTCTATCCCTGCATTACAAACTGTTTGAGGGGACACATGTCCCAGACATTGTCTCGACATCAGGGAAAGCTGCTGCTTCAGGTGCTATGTCCAAGGATGCTCTGATTGCTGAACTCAAGGACACATGCAAGGTGCTGGAAGCAACCATCAAAGCCACCACAGAGAAGAAGATGGAGCTGGAACGGCTGATCAAAAGGCTCTCAGAAAGTGGCATTGATGATGGAGAAGCAGCTGAGGAAGAAGAAGAAGCAGCTGAGGAAGAAGATGCTGCAGCAGAGGAAGAGGAAGATGCAGCAGAGGATACTGAATCAGATGATGATGATTCTGAAGCCACCCCATGACCATCAGACCTTTATTTTTGCTTTTTACTTTTACTAGCTAAAGGGGCATGTCCCTTTGAACAATTAATTACTATTGGTCTGTAATATTTGCACCTTAAGTTCATGCATTCTACTTTTGTCAAATTCTGTCTAAAAAGGGGGAGTAATAGTATTATATGCATGATTTTGTGTATGCAGTAGTAGTATTATGCATGACTTATGATTTAGAGAAGTAGGATACGATGTATGCATGATTCATGATTTTGAGGGGGAGTTGTATGTATATGATTTTGAGGGGGAGACTGCTGCTGCTGATGATGACTGATGTAAGCTACTAGTAGCTGATAGAAGATGCTGCAGTAAGAGCATGGAGACAGGGGGAGCAGAAGAAGAAAGCTGATGTCATGTGAGATGTCTTGACATCCTGGAAACGACTTGCAACTTGCAGAATTTCCGCTGTGCTTGATTACTCTGATAATGAAAGTTGCTGATCCCACTTGCATAACTGCTCGTACCTGCTCAGGAAGTGTCTAAGTATGTTTTAGACAAAATTTGCCAAAGGGGGAGATTGTTAGTGCTTAGCTTTACTAAGCTTTAAAAGATTGGCTAAGATTTTGTTAAAACATAAGCACTTAGACAATGAAGGAAAGCTGGAGTTGCTGCACATGATGTCCAACGTTATGTCAAAGAATAAGATCGGGCTGCACAATGCACAAGGCAAGATAAAGTGTCAAATGAAGAATTGAAGCTGCAGGATTCACGATGTCGGATACAATGTCCAGGACATCTTGCCTGAAAATACTGGAATTGCTAAAAGCATTGAAGTTGCAGGATCCACGATGTCGGATACAATGTCCAGGACATCCTGCCCGAAAATACTGGAGTTGCTAAAAGCATTGAAGTTGCAGGATCCACGATGTCGGATACGATGTCCAGGACATCTTGCCCGAAAATACTGGACATATAAATCTGTTATATCTTTAACAGATTATTGTGCAGTTAGCAAGAGATTAGATGATCTATCTTTAGGAACGAATTAAAAGATAATTAAAGTTCGAATTACAAACTAGAAGAGTTCGTTCAGGGATTAAAGATTAAAGATAAAAACTAAAAGATCAAACGTTATCTTTTAGTTCTTTAAGTGCAGATTTTCAGGAAGAATGATAGATCTCATCCAGCACAAGCTGTTGCAGCCCAGACCCACACACTGCTATAAAAACATGGAGGCTGCACGAGTTCTGTACCAAGTCCGGGATTGAAGAGTTGTTTTGTGAGTTTTGGGACTTGAGTGTTTTGTGAGCCACCTTGATGGTACCCTAACATCAAGTGTTGGACCTGAGTGTGTAGAGTTGATCTCTAGTGTGTAGAGTTGATCTCTTTTGTTCAGAGAGCAATCTCTGGAGTGTCCTTGATTTAATTGTAAACACGGGAGAGTGTTTGAGAGGGAGTGAGAGGGGTTCTCATATCTAAGAGTGGCTCTTAGGTAGAGGTCGCACGGGTAGTGGTTAGGTGAGAAGGTTGTAAATAGTGGCTGTTAGACCTTGAACTAACACTATTTTAGTGGATTTCCTCCCTGGCTTGGTAGCCCCCAGATGTAGGTGAGGTTGCACCGAACTGGGTTAACAATTCTCTTGTGTTATTTACTTGTTTAATCTGTTCATACACTCAGAGATAATCTGCATGTTCTGAAGCGTGATGTCGTGACATCCTGTACGACATCTGGCATTGGTATCAGAATTTCATTGAGCATTCTGATTCTGAGCATTCTGATTTTGCACATTCTGAGAACATGGCACAACCTCCACCTCGTGAGAGGACTCTAAGGGAAATGGCTGCACCTGATTTCACCTATGAAAGCTTGTGCATCCAATACCCTGATGAGGATGTCCCATATGTTCTTAAAATTGGACTAATTCATTTGCTTCCAAAGTTTCATGGCCTTGCAGGTGAAGACCCGCACAAACATTTGAAGGAATTTCATATTGTCTGCTCCACCATGAAACCCCCAGATGTCCAAGAGGATCACATATTTCTGAAGGCTTTTCCTCATTCATTAGAGGGAGTGGCAAAGGACTAGATGTATTACCTTGCTCCAAGGTCCATCACGAGCTGGGATGACCTTAAGAGAGTATTCTTAGAAAAAATTTTCCCTGCTTCCAGGACCACAGCCATCAGGAAGGATATCTCAGGTATTAGACAACTCAGTGGAGAGAGCCTGTATGAGTACTGGGAGAGATTTAAGAAACTATGTGCCAGTTGCCCCCACCATCAGATTTCAGAACAGCTTCTTCTCCAATATTTTTATGAAGGACTCAGTAATATGGAGAGAAGTATGATAGATGCTGCCAGTGGTGGAGCCCTTGGAGACATGACTCCTGCTAAAGCCAGAAATTTAATTGAGAAGATGGCCTCCAACTCCCAGCAGTTTAGTGCCAGAAATGATGCCATAGTCATTAGAGGAGTGCATGAGGTAGCTACAAACCCATCTGCATCATCTGAAACTAAGAAGCTTGAAGGCAAACTGGATGCGTTGGTCAACTTGGTAACCCAGCTGGCCTTGAATCAGAAATCTGTACCTGTCGCAAGGGTTTGTGGTTTGTGCTCCTCTGCTGACCACCATACAGACCTTTGCCCTTCCATGCAGCAACCTGGAGCAATTGAGCAGCCTGAAGCTTATGCTGCAAATATTTACAATAGACCTCCTCAACCTCAGCAGCAAAATCAACCACAGCAGAACAATTATGACCTTTCCAGCAACAGATACAACCCTGGATGGAGGAATCACCCTAACCTCAGATGGTCTAGCTCTCAGCAACAACAGCAACCTGCTCCTTCCTTCCAAAATGCTGCTGGCCCAAGCAGACCATACATTCCTCCACCAATCCAACAACAGCAACAACCCCAGAAACAGCCAACAGTTGAGGCCCCTCCACAACCTTCCCTCGAAGAACTTGTGAGGCAAATGACTATGCAGAACATGCAGTTTCAGCAAGAGACCAGAGCCTCCATTCAGAGCTTAACCAATCAGATGGGACAATTGGCTACCCAATTGAATCAACAACAGTCCCAGAATTCTGACAAGCTGCCTTCTCAAGCTGTCCAAAATCCCAAAAATGTCAGTGCCATTTCATTGAGGTCGGGAAAGCAGTGTCAAGGACCTCAACCCGTATCTTCTTCCTCATCTGCAAATGAACCTGCCAAACTTCACTCTATTCCAGAAAAAGGTGATGAAAAAAATTTACCTAACAATTTCTGTGCAGGTGAATCTTCTTCCACAGGTAATTCTGATTTGCAGAAGCAGCACATTCCCCCTCTTCCATTCCCTCCAAGAGCAGTTTCCAACAAAAAAATGGAAGAGGCAGAGAAAGAGATCTTGGAAACGTTTAGAAAGGTAGAGGTAAACATACCTCTGTTGGATGCAATAAAGCAAATTCCAAGATATGCCAAATTCTTGAAGGAGCTGTGCACTAATAAGCGGAAGCTTAAAGGAAGTGAACAAATTAGCATGGGCAGAAATGTCTCCGCATTGATTGGTAAATCTGTTCCTCAAATTCCTGAAAAATGCAAAGATCCAGGTACATTCAGCATACCTTATATCATAGGGAATAGTAAGTTTGACAATGCCATGCTAGATTTAGGAGCTTCTGTTAGTGTTATGCCTCTGTCTATTTTTAATTCTCTATCTCTAGGTCCCTTGCAGTCAACTGATGTGGTAATTCATTTAGCTAACAGAAGTGTTGCCTATCCTGTTGGTTTCATAGAAGATGTCTTAGTTAGAGTTGGTGAACTGATTTTCCCTGTTGATTTTTATATCTTGAATATGGAAGATGGATTTTCTCAAGGATCAGTTCCCATCATTCTAGGCAGACCCTTTATGAAAACTGCTAGAACTAAGATAGATGTTTATGCAGGCACACTGTCCATGGAGTTTGGTGATATAACTGTTCATTTTAATATTCTGGATGCTATGAAATACCCATCTGAAGATCTTTCTGTATTTCGTGCTGAAATAATTGACCATGTTGTTGATGAATACATGACTGATCTTTATTCTAATCTGCATGCCTCTCACTCTTCATGCATTGAGTCTGAAATTGTACTTGATCATATGTCTGAATTTGATGCTGAGAGTGAATCTGAGAGTGATATTGATTGCATGCCTGGTGGTGGTGTTTTACCTCTTGAGATTGATTTTATAGAGTCAGATAGGACTAACCATGTTTCAGGAAGTACACATACCTCTGACTTTCTTTATGAGGTCAAGGCTGAGAAACCATCTCCTTCTACCACTGTCCAGCCGACCACACCAGAATTGAAGCCTCTGCCATCAAATTTAAAATACGCTTACTTGGATGATAGCAAGAGTTTTCCAGTGATTATATCTGCCTCCCTTGCTGATGAGAAAGAGGAGAAGTTGTTGTCAGTTCTCAAGAAGCATAAGAAGGCTATAGGCTGGACCCTGGCGGACATTCCTGGTATTAGCCCATCCACATGTATGCATCGAATAAATTTAGAGGATGGAGCTAAACCAGTAAGACAGCCACAGAGAAGACTCAACCCGGTGATTCTTGATGTAGTGAAGAAGGAGATAACCAAGCTTTTGCAAGCTGGAATCATTTATCCTATCTCCGACAGCCAATGGGTGAGTCCCGTCCAGGTAGTCCCGAAAAAGATTGGCCTCACAGTGATCAGAAATGAGAATGGGGAGCTGATTCCTACTCGGGTGCAGAACAGTTGGAGAGTCTGCATTGACTATAGGAGGCTGAACCAGGTTACCAAAAAGGACCATTTTCCCCTGCCATTCATTGACCAGATGCTTGAACGCCTGGCAGGTAAATCCCACTACTGTTTCCTTGATGGTTTTTCTGGTTATATGCAAATTACTATTGCTCCTGAGGATCAGGAAAAGACCACATTCACCTGCCCCTTCGGCACTTTTGCTTATAGGAGGATGCCTTTCGGCCTGTGCAATGCCCCTGGTACCTTCCAGCGGTGCATGATTAGTATTTTCAGTGATTTTTTTAGAAAATTGCATAGAGGTGTTTATGGATGATTTCACTGTATATGGATCCTCTTTTGATGGTTGTTTGAATAGTTTGGAAAAAGTTTTGAATAGATGCATTGAAACTAACCTTGTTCTAAATTTTGAAAAATGTCATTTTATGGTTGAGCAAGGTATAGTTTTAGGCCACATTATTTCCAATAAGGGTATTGAAGTAGATCCTGCAAAAATTTCTGTTATTTCACAATTGCCTTACGCCTCTTGTGTGCGAGAGGTGCGATCTTTTCTTGGTCATGCAGGATTCTACAGGCGCTTTATAAGGGATTTTAGCAAAGTAGCCCTTCCACTGTCCAACTTGTTGCAAAAGGAGGTGGAGTTTGACTTTAATGACAGATGCAAAGAGGCTTTTGATTGCCTCAAAAGAGCGTTGACTACCACCCCCATCATCCAGGCACCTGATTGGACAGCCCCTTTTGAGCTTATGTGTGATGCATCAAATTATGCATTGGGGGCTGTCCTTGCTCAGAAAATTGATAAATTGCCCAGGGTGATATATTATGCTTCTAGGACTTTAGATGCTGCCCAAGCAAATTATACTACTACTGAGAAAGAGCTTCTAGCCATAGTTTTTGCTCTTGAAAAATTTCGATCTTATTTGCTTGGTACTCGCATTATTGTTTATACTGACCATGCAGCTCTAAAGTACTTGTTGAAGAAGGCTGATTCTAAGCCTAGGTTGATCCGATGGATGCTCTGGCTCCAAGAGTTTGACTTGGAGATCCGTGATAGGAGCGGAACACAAAATCTAGTTGCTGATCATTTGAGTCGGATTGAACGTGTCTCTGATGCAGATTCACCTATTCGGGATGATTTCCCGGATGATCATTTGTATATATTGTATAGTATTTCTGACTCTCTTTCTACTCCCTGGTTTGCTAACATTGTCAATTATTTAGTTGCCTCTGTTTTTCCTCCCTTAGCATCTAAGGCCCAAAAAGATAAGATTAAAAGTGATGCTAAGCATTTTATTTGGGATGACCCCTACTTGTGGAAATTGTGCAGTGATCAGGTCATTAGAAAGTGCATTCCAGATCATGAGACTGACTCAGTCCTGCAGTTCTGTCATTCTTCCGCACCGGGAGGTCATCTGGGTGTTCAAAGGACAGCTCGCAAAGTGCTTGATTGTGGTTTTTATTGGCCCACCATCTTTAAAGATGCGTGGAAGATCTGCAGCACTTGTGAGCAGTGTCAGAGAGCAGGAAATACACTTACATGGCGACAACAAATGCCTCAGCAACCTATGCTATTCTGTGAGGTGTTTGATGTCTGGGGTATAGATTTCATGGGTCCTTTACCTGTCTCTTTTGGTTATGTTTATATTCTCCTTGCAGTTGATTATGTTTCAAAATGGGTGGAAGCCAAGCCCACTAGAACTAATGATGCTAAAGTTGTCGCAGACTTTGTCAGGTCTAAATTATTTTGCAGGTTTGGAGTACCTAAAGCAATTGTTAGTAATCAAGGAACCCATTTTTGCAACAGGACAATGCATGCCCTGCTTAAAAAGTACGGGGTGGTACACAGAGTATCCACGCCATACCACCCCCAGACTAATGGACAGGCAGAAATTTCTAACAGGGAAATCAAGAGAATTCTAGAGAAGATTGTGCAGCCAAGCAGGAAAGATTGGAGTACTAGGCTTGATGATGCTCTCTGGGCACATCGGACTGCCTACAAAGCACCCATAGGAATGTCTCCTTATCGGGTTGTCTTTGGAAAGGCATGTCATCTTCCAGTGGAAATTGAGCACAAAGCATACTGGGCAGTGAAGACTTGCAACTTCTCTATGGATCAAGCTGGCGAGGAAAGGAAGTTGCAACTGAGTGAGTTAGATGAAATCCACCTAGAAGCCTACGAGAATGCCAAGTTCTACAAAGAAAAGACCAAGAAGTTCCATGATAGCATGATAGTTAAAAAAGACTTCGTGGTTGGGCAAAAAGTGTTATTGTATAATTCTAGGCTTGGACTCATGAGTGGTAAGTTGAGGTCTAAGTGGATTGGTCCTTTTGTTGTTACTAATGTTTTTCCTTATGGTACAGTTGAGATCAAAAGCGACTCCACAAACAAGAGCTTCAAGGTCAACGGACATCGACTTAAGCCATTCCTCACGAACCCTTCTTTAGTGGACGTAGTGGTGGAAGAGACTTCCTTACTCCACCCTACTCTTCCTCCACCATGACTTAGGGAGTTTTTCTTTTCCTATCTCCTTCTTTGCTTTTATTACACTTGTCCGATTCTCTTTGATGATTTAATTGTTTTTAATCTTTTAATTGTGCTACATTGAGGACAATGTGTTGTTTAAGTATGGGGGGGAGTGTTCTTTGGTTTTGCTAGTTTTGTTGGTTTTGTTAATTTGTTAGTTGTGTTAATTTGTTAATGTTGTTAGTTTCGTCGGATTTTCAGTTTAATATTTTGGGTCAATTTCATGTGCACGTACGACTTTGCATGTTTTTCTTTGAATTATAGGATATGTTCAAGAAATGGGTAATTGTTTTGAAAATAAAAGTTCTTGACATTTTGTGACTTGAAATCCTTGATTCTTCTCTACATGTCATGATAGTTTTGAAAGCTCAATTTGAAAGTGATGATTTTACCTTTGTGAGAATTTGAGCCATCCATCATTATAATCATTTGGTGTGTTTTGCCCCATTGATTGCTTGCACAATAGCCTTGCCTTGATTCTTGTTGATGCGTCCTAATTCACATGCATATTTGGAAATGAGTAAGGCAATTTTGTTCTTATAAGCTTCTAGCCAAATGGACTTACCTTGAATTAATTCCTTTGATAGCCCTTTTGAGCCTTGTTTCCCTTTCCTTGTTTTGAAGCTCACTACAAGCCTTAAGTGAAAAACCATGATATTACCATATCCTTAAGGAATTTTGGAGCTTTGGAATTGTTTTGGGAATAAGTGTGGGGGGTTTTTGTTTCATTGGACAACTTGTTTTGTTGGCTATGCTTCATGATGTATTTTGGGCCATACTTGATGTACATTGTATATTGGTTAAATGTTGGACATGCTGAATGAAATGTTGTTTCTCAAAGGCCAAAGAGTAAAAAAAAAAAAAAAAAAAAATTCGAAAAAAAATTCGAAAAAAAAAAGAAAGAAAGAAAAAGAAAAGCAATAAAGTTGAGTGAATAAGATCTTAAATGGCACAAGAATGATGAAACTCTTGGTTCTACTCTTCATGTTTAATTTTTATCTTTACTTCTTTATATTTTCTTATTTTTTTTAATATGCACTTATTCCCCTTTGCTCCTCTATTCCTTTGGGATTTAGCCACTTATTCCATATTTCTCCATACCTTGTCCTTGGCCCCATTACAACCTTAAAAGACCTTTTGATCCTCATGTGCTTGTGTTTATGGGTTGATTGTCAATTTTAGAATCTTGCCAAGTTTATGTGGTGTTTGCTTTCATGGGCGCTTTGAGGGTAAATAGTAGCCTAGACACTTGAGAGATAGAGTGTATATCTTGTGAGGCTTTATCACTTTTCATTCTTGAGCTGATTAACTATTTTGCCATGATTGGGTTGCTTGGATGATTTTCATGAATGTCTTGACTTTTTGGATCTCCTTATGTTAGATGTTACCCATTCCTTTCATTCCTTGATGTTCATTGAGAAATATGTGAATGTTTTTGTTTGTCTCCCTTTCATATCCTTGGATTTTGTTCTTTGTTTCATTTTGCCCAGGAGTGCAAAAGGCTAAGTATGGGGGGTTTTGATGTGCCATCATTTTCTTCTATTTCCTAAACCCTTTTTGCACCATTTTAATTATTGATTGGTCTTAATTGTCAATTAATTAGGCAGTTTTATTATTTGGGCTCATTTAGCTAATTTGATGTTTTTAATCTAATTTCAGGAATTAATGAAACATTGGGCTTAATCCGGATTTTGGTTGTGGACTTGAAGAGGGCAAATAAAGAAGCGCTTACCTTAGTTAATTTCTAATTAGGAAATTTCGCAATTTTATTTTATGTTGTTCAGTGTTTATTTCGTTTTGGGCCAGAGTATTGTAATAGGGCCCAGTGACTTTGAGTGACTCTTTTTAAATAGTTGCCTTGGGATTCGTGTAGGGCATTCTATTCTGTTATGCTATTCATTATTCAGAGCTTGGTTTTAGGGTTTTCGTTTTTCTGTTTTGACGTTTCTGAGTTCGTAATGCAATTTTACGTTTTCTGCTTCTAATTACAATTTCGTTCTTGTTTCTTCTTCTACTCTCATTTACGTTTCTGTTCCATTTTACATTTCTGTTTGTTTACGTTTCTGTTCATTTACGTTTCCGTTCATTTACGTTTCTGCTTCATGTTTCAATTGCGTTCTCTGTTTGAATCCATGGAAGGCTAGATTTTCTGGTGTTGTTTCCTTTTGAGGACGAAGCCCAACTCTCTTTGAGGTTTCGTTTGTAATGTGGTTTCCTGACAGTTTTCCCTTCACCAGTTATCCCAATTTCGTGAATATTAATCAGTGCACGCTTTGTGTTCGATTAATTGCCTCTGAGCCTAACTTGCGTTCATGCTTAATGGACGAAGGGCTAACTGGTGTATGTGGTGCCTAATCACGTATTGAAAACCCTAAGTTGATTTTCGCTTAGTAAATTGAAATAGGGTTGGATTAAGTGGTTGACTGTTAGGGACGAATTCTCCATAACCCAGGATAAGAGAGTGGCTTCTGAATCAGAGGAAACAACCCGTTTTTAATATTAGTAGTTTCGTATTCCATTTTATTTGTCTGCTCTTTAATTACCAAACAACCAAACCCCCCCCCCCCCATCGTTACTGTTACTGCAAGTATATTATGAACATTTGGCTTGTCACTGCTCATTGGGAAACGACCTAGGATCACTTCCTAGTTACTGCATTTTCATGTTTATTTGATTCGTGTACGGCCTCGATCAGTCGCTTAAAGACCTCTCTCATTCACGCTCGTCAGTCCAAAAGCAAGGTTCTATATACCAAATTGAAGGAAATTTAGTATAGATTTCAGAAACAAGGTTAATGACAACATTCAGAGTGAAATACCCCTGTTAAAACATAAAGGGCTGAAGGGTGTTTTGGATTCTACTAAAAGGAGACATCATTTTAAAATTTAGATCACCCCAATTGGATCAGGGTTCAGTGAAGGTCATGAAAATATCATCAATGTTATAAAAAGATAACTTTTACAATGTCTCATTCTCAAGGGTTTTTCAAAGGAAGTGTAAAAACACCCTATTACAGTACCTAAAACACAAGAGACACTAAGAGAAACTCAAATTAACTAAGAGAAAGGTTTAAAAGTCAAGATTACCTTAGAGAAGCTTTGAAATGGAGGATTGGGGGAATTTTCTCCACCGAATCCTTGAGGAGTATTCTGCTCCAATTAAAATGTTCCTCTTGGTGTGGGGGTTTGGCGGCAAGCAACAGCGGCTCGTGGCGGCCACCGATGGTCGTGGGTGGTGGAAAAGGAGGTGTTAGGGTTTGGGTGGCGTTAGGAGAGGAAGAGAGAGCGAAAATCGTGTTTTTCACGCTGAAGAACATATTTATAATCTATAGATATCGCTTAGCAAGCTCGTCTTGCTAAGCGGAAGTCCACATTTCATGCTTAGCGCAACTCCCTCTACACTAGGTCTCGCTCAGCGGGCCAATTCTCGCTCAACGCAATTCCCTCTCGGGTTGGAATTGCACTTAGCGCTCCCTTCTCACTTAGCGAGACATCAAAAGTTGTTCTTTTCAAAATCCCAACGGTCAGACTATGTAGAAATATCTTAGGAAGCCCCAGACAAAATGTGAAGATGATCCAACGGTTAACAAATTCGGGATTGCGATTTTACTGAAATAGGTTTAGGCAAAATTTGAAATATTATAATTTCAACTTAGCTCAACAAAACTCCACATAACTCAACATCCACATCAATAAATTTACACATGACTAATCAATCCATACATCAACTCATTCAAGTCAATCATATAGTCAAATAACACGATAAATACAATTAAACATCAATTTATAACTAGTAATATTTCAAGGTGTTACAGTTATTGTTGTCTAAAAGGAGGAGCTTGGCATTTGCTGGTGGAGGGTTGAAGTTGTTGTTGTCTGAATGGCTGTTGTTGTGGACCAGGACCATACCTCAATTTCAGATGATATCTCCAACCAAGATTATAAGTGTTGGAGAAAGGATTATATTGTTGTTGTTGAGGTCTGTATAGTTGTCTAAGTTGCATGGCAGAAACATCAACAACTTGTTCTGTTTCCTAGAGTGTTGAACATGCATTTGTTGGATGATTAGGAGCACAACATATACAATAGAACCTTGGTTGTTTGGCTGGCATCACATTTTGATGTTGACCAATGAATAGCTGCTTCACAAGGGATGTCAACTCTGTAAGTTTATTCTCCAGCCTCTGATTATCAGCAAGCATAGAAACAAAAACTTCACTTGCAGCAGCTCTGGAAGGTGTAATAACTCTAGTACCAAATTGTTGGTAATTTGTTGCCATGTTGGAAATCAATTTTTTGGTAGCAACAACAGTTTTGTCCATTAAAGCACCTCCACTAGCTGTATCAATCATACTTCTGTCCATTAACATTAGCCCTTCAAAAAAATATTGGATCAATCATTGTTCACTGATTTGATGGTGAGGACATGTAACACACAACTTGTTGAATCCCTCCTAGTACTCGTATAATGTCTCTCCAGGTTGCTGCCTTATGCCATAAATTTCTTTCTGGATGGATGTTGTTCTAGATGCAAGAAAGAATTTCTCTAAGAATCTTTTCTTCATATCTGTCCAGGTGTTGATAGTATTTGGTTGGAGGTACAACCAGTTCTTAGCCACACAATTCAAAGAGAATGAAAATGCCTTCATCTTCACATAATCTTCATGAATGTCATGTGGTCGCATGGTGGAACACACTACATGAAACTCCTTCAGATGCTTGTGTGGATCTTCACCTGTAAGACCATGAAACTTTGGCAGCAAATGGATTAGTCCAGACTTTAGCTCATAACTAACCTCAGTCTCAGGATATTGAATACACCAAGGCTGATACACAACATCTGGTGTAGCCAATTCCTTAAGAGTTCGATTGTTATCAGCTATTATATCAACGCTATTTTTTTCAGAATCAAAAGCAATAAAAATAGGCTCAAAAGTAGAATAAAAAATAGAGTCAACAATGAATTTAACTACACTATCTTGCACAACTACACTTCTATTCCTATTACTTCTACTCAACCTATGAATGTCTTATCTATCTCAGGATCATATGGATGCAAGTCACCTGATTTTGACCTAGTCATACAAAGATAAGCTCATTAGTGACAGAATA
Organism: Glycine max; assembly: GCF_000004515.6. Lineage (NCBI taxonomy): Eukaryota > Viridiplantae > Streptophyta > Magnoliopsida > Fabales > Fabaceae > Glycine > Glycine max. The sequence continues at coordinate 24,263,268 of NC_038244.2, forward strand.
GACAGAAATAACAAACAACTACCTTACACAGAACATTATTCATAGTATATGCTAAAATGCTACAAAAAATGGAAAATTGCCTCAATTTTTTTTAAAAAAAATTCCAAAACACCATAGTAAATGTTTAAAAATCATTTTTGATTTTTGGTAATTTTTTGGTGATTTTTAAAAATCATGAAAAAAAGAAAAAAATTCCAAAAGTGGTCCAGATTAATGAATTTGGCAAAAATGACCCCTAGTGCCCATGTTTGTCTCTTACAGGGACACCTTGACGTATGAACTTTTTCTATATTCTGGCAAAGTTTCAGCCGATTCTGAGATAGTTACATGTGAAATAACCAAATTGCCTCTATCGCTAAAACTCCTATTTAGAGGAAGAATTTGCCAATTTTTACCCAAACCTAACCCTACAAGGGTTGTTTTACTCATAATAGGGGATAAAATTTGGAAAACAAGTTGCACATCCAAAATCTACAGGATAGTTCACTTCTACGACACACAATGCACTTCACTAAGCACAACACTACTCCTATACACTACTACTCTATTTTACTTTACTACTCCTCTGTTTTACTACTACTATGTTTTGCTGCTAACACTTATTCTATATAACAAAATTAACAAGACCAATGCAATATGTCAAACAATTAGTGTGTGAAGAATGATAATGTAGAATGCACAAAATGCAGAACCTACTATAGAATGCAGAACATACAAAAATGTGTATTATTTTTTTCTTTTTCCAATAGACAGATGCAAACCCATACTACTATACTAATGTCAGTTATGAGTGAATCAAGGTTGGCACACAATGAATCATATCCCCGGCAATGGCGCCAATTTTTTATAATGACTGCCGAATCGTTCCAAAAACAAATAAAACTAGGAGATTCTGCAATATTGGATTAACCTAGGTCAACTCATAGATATGATTCAATTTGGTTCCTACATTCATTGACTTATAAATAGCAAGGGGGGATTTCATTGAATAGTTTGTAGGCGATTGTGAAGGAATGTAAAAACACAAAAACAAAGATGAAGAAATAGAACTAAACAAAAATAGAATACAAATCATGTTTAATAGAATCAATCCATAACCTAATCCGTTTTCAATCCTAAGTATAATCATAATCATGAAAATCAAAAATAGGATTGAAGAAAAAGATGAACATTCACAAAGATTAGAAATACTAAACCAAAACTCAAATTCAATCTTGCTTGAAGTGGATCCTTGGATTGATTAAGTGTTTAGCCTTCCATGATCATCACCAATGGAAAAGCCATGGAATTTTGTGCAAGAAAATGGAACAATAGAAGTGAAAAGAGGAAGAAGAACAAAGGACAATTGAGAGAAAAAGAGAGAAAAGAGTTTGATCCTAAAGCTTGCACAACAAGTAACTAATTCTATTTTTTTACAAAATGAAGTAACTAACTTCCACTAATATATAGAGTGACAACTTATACGGAAGGGACGGGTGATCGAGGCCGTACCCGAATCAAATAAACATGAAAATGCAGTAACTAGGAAGTGATCCTAGGTCGTTTCCCAACGAGCAGTGACAAACCAAATGTTCATAATATACTTGCAGTAACAGTAACGATTGGGGGGGGGGGGTTGTTTGTTTTGTGATTAAAGAGCAGAACAAGTAAACTGGAATACGAAACTACTAATCTTAAAAACAGGTTGTTTCCTCTGATTCAGAAGCCATTCTCTTATCCTGGGTTATGGAGAATTTGTCCCTAACAGTCAACCACTTAATCCAACCCTATTTCAATTTACTAAGCGAAAATCAACTTAGGGTTTTCAATACGTGATTAGGCACCACATACACCAGTTAGCCCGTCGTCCATTAAGCATGAACGCAAGTTAGGCTCAGAGGCAATTAATCGAACACTAAGCGTGCACTGATTAATATTCACGAATTTGGGATAACTGGTGAAGGGAAAACTGCCAGGAAACCACATTACAAGCGAAACCTCAAAGAGAGTTGGGCTTCGTCCTCAAAAGGAAACAACACCAGAAAATCTAGCCTTCCATGGATTCAAACAGAAAACGCAAATGAAACATGAAGCAGAAATGTAAATGAACAGAAATGTAAATGAAACAGAAACGTAAATAAACAGAAATGTAAATGAAACAGAAACGTAAATAAGTGTAATCAATAATGCGGGTACCAAGCAAATAAGATCGAAATTTTTCAAGAGCAAAAACTATGGCTAGAAGCTCTTTCTCAGTAGTAGTATAATTCGCTTGGGCAGCATCTAAAGTCCTAGAAGCATAATATATCACCCTGGGCAATTTATCAATTTTCTGAGCAAGGACAGTCCCCAATGCATAATTTGATGCATCAAACATAAGCTCAAAAGGGGTTGTCCAATCGGGTGCTTGGATGATGGGGGTGGTAGTCAGCGCTCTTTTGAGGCAATCAAAAGCCTCTTTGCATCTGTCATTAAAGTCAAACTCCACCTCCTTTTGCAACAAGTTGGACAGTGGAAGGGCTACTTTGCTAAAATCCCTTATAAAGCACTTGTAGAATCCTGCATGACCAAGAAAAGATCGCACCTCTCGCACACAAGAGGGGTAAGGCAATTGTGAAATAACAGAAATTTTTGCAGGATCTACTTCAATACCCTTATTGGAAATAATGTGGCCTAAAACTATACCTTGCTCAACCATAAAATGACATTTTTCAAAATTTAGAACAAGGTTAGTTTCAATGCATCTATTCAAAACTTTTTCCAAACTATTCAAACAACCATCAAAAGAGGATCCATATACAGTGAAATCATCCATAAACACCTCTATGCAATTTTCTAAAAAATCACTGAAAATACTAATCATGCACCGCTGGAAGGTACCAGGGGACTTGCACAGGCCGAAAGGCATCCTCCTATAAGCAAAAGTGCCGAAGGGGCAGGTGAATGTGGTCTTTTCCTGATCCTCAGGGGCAATAGTAATTTGCATATAACCAGAAAAACCATCAAGGAAACAGTAGTGGGATTTACCTACCAGGCGTTCAAGCATCTGGTCAATGAATGGCAGGGGAAAATGGTCCTTTTTGGTAACCTGGTTCAGCCTCCTATAGTCAATGCAGACTCTCCAACTGTTCTGCACCCGAGTAGGAATCAGCTCCCCCTTCTCATTTTTTATCACTGTGAGGCCGATCTTCTTCAGGACTACCTGGACGAAACTCACCCATTGGCTGTCAGAGATAGGATAAATGATTCCAGCTTGCAAAAGCTTGGTTATCTCCTTCTTCACTACATCAAGAATCACCGGGTTGAGTTTTCTTTGTGGCTGTCTTACTGGTTTAGCTCCATCCTCTAAATTTATTCGATGCATACATGTGGATGGGCTAATACCAGGAATGTCCACCAAGGTCCAGCCTATAGCCTTCTTATGCTTCTTGAGAACTGACAACAACTTCTCCTCTTGCTCATCAGCAAGGGAGGCAGATATAATCACTGGAAAACTCTTGCTATCATCCAAGTAAGCGTATTTTAAATTTGATGGCAGAGGCTTCAATTCTGGTGTGGTCGGCTGGACAGTGGTAGAAGGAGATGGTTTCTCAGCCTTTACCTCATAAAGAAAGTCAGAGGTATGTGTACTTCCTGAAACATGGTTAGTCCTATCTGACTCTATAAAATCAATCTCAAGAGGTAAAACACCACCACCAGACATGCAATCAATATCACTCTCAGATTCACTCTCTTATTCACTTTCAGCATCAAATTCAGACATATGATCAAGTACAATTTCAGACTCAATGCATGAAGAGTGAGAGGCATGAAGATTAGAATAAAGATCAGTCATGTATTCATCAACAACATGGTCAATTATTTCAGCACGAAATACAGAAAGATCTTCAGATGGGTATTTCATAGCATCCAGAATATTAAAATGAACAGTTATATCACCAAACTCCATGGATAATGTGCCTGCATAAACATCTATCTTAGTTCTAGCAGTTTTCATAAAGGGTCTGCCTAGAATGATGGGAACTGATCCTTGAGAAAATCCATCTTCCATATTCAAAATATAAAAATCAACAGGGAAAATCAGTTCACCAACTCTAACTAAGACATCTTCTATGAAACCAACAGGGTAGGCAACACTTCTATTAGCTAAATGAATTACCACATCAGTTGATTGCAAGGGACCTAGAGATAGAGAATTAAAAATAGACAGAGGCATAACACTAACAGAGGCTCCTAAATCTAGCATGGCATTGTCAAACTTACTATTCCCTATAATACAAGGTATGCTGAATGTACCTGGATCTTTGCATTTTTCAGGAATTTGAGGAACAGATTTACCAATCAATGCGGAGACATTTCTGCCCATGCTAATTCGTTCACTTCCTTTAAGCTTCCGCTTATTAGTGCACAGCTCCTTCAAGAATTTAGCATATCTTGGAATTTGCTTTATTGCATCCAACAGAGGTATGTTTACCTCTATTTTTCTAAACGCTTCCAAGATCTCTTTCTCTGCCTCTTCCATTTTTTTGTTGGAAACTGCTCTTGGAGGGAATGGAAGAGGGGGAATGTGCTGCTTCTGCAAATCAGAATTACTTGTGGAAGAAGATTCACCTGCACAGAAATTGTTAGGTAAATTTTTGTCATCACCTTTTTCTGGAGTAGAGTGAAGTTTGGCAGGTTCATTTGTAGATGAGGAAGGTGTTATGGGTTGAGGTCCTTGACACTGCTTTCCCGACCTCAATGAAATGGCACTGACATTTTTGGGATTTTGGACAGCTTGAGAAGGCAGCTTGTCAGAATTCTGGGACTGTTGTTGATTCAATTGGGTAGCCAATTGTCCCATCTGATTGGTTAAGCTCTGAATGGAGGCTCTGGTCTCTTGCTGAAACTGCATGTTCTGCATAGTCATTTGCCTCACAAGTTCTTCGAGGGAAGGTTGTGGAGGGGCCTCAACTGTTGGCTGTTTCTGGGGTTGTTGCTGTTGTTGGATTGGTGGAGGAATGTATGGTTTGCTTGTGCCAGCAGCATTTTGGAAGGAAGGAGCAAGCTGCTATTGTTGTTGCTGAAGGCTGGACCATCTGAGGTTAGGGTGATTCCTCCATCCAGGGTTGTATCTGTTGCTGGAGAAGTCATAATTGTTCTGCTGTGGTTGATTTTGCTGCTGAGGTTGAGGAGGTCTATTGTAAATATTTGCAGCATAAGCTTCAGGCTACTCAATTGCTCCAGGTTGCTGCATGGAAGGGCAAAGGTCTGTATGGTGGTCAGCAGATGAGCACAAACCACAAACCCTTGCAACAGGTACAGATTTCTGATTCAAGGCCAGCTGGGTTACCAAGTTAACCAATGCATCCAGTTTGCCTTCAAGCTTCTTAGTTTCAGATGATGCATATGGGTTTGTAGCTACCTCATGCACTCCTCTAATGACTATGGCATCATTTCTAGCGCTAAACTGTTGGGAGTTGGAAGCCATCTTCTCAATTAAATTTCTGGCTTCAGCAAGAGTCATGTCTCCAAGGGCTCCACCACTGGCAGCATCTATCATACTTCTCTCCATATTACTGAGTCCTTCATAAAAATAATGGAGAAGAAGCTGCTCCGAAATCTGATGGTGAGGGCAACTGGCACATAGTTTTTTAAATCGCTCCCAGTACTCATACAGGCTCTCTCCACTGAGTTATCTAATACCTGAGATATCTTTCCTGATGGTTGTGGTCCTGGAAGCAGGGAAAATTTTTTCTAAGAATACTCTCTTAAGGTCATCCCAGCTCGTGATGGACCTTGGAGCAAGGTAATACAGCCAGTCCTTTGCCACTCCCTCTAATGAATGAGGAAAAGCCTTCAGCAATATGTGATCCTCTTGGACATCTGGGGGTTTCATGGTCGAGCAGACAATATGAAATTCCTTCAAATGTTTGTGCGGGTCTTCACCTGCAAGCCCATGAAGCTTTGGAAGCAAATGAATCAGTCCAGTTTTAAGAACATATGGGAGATCCTCGTCAGGGTATTGGATGCACAAGCTTTCGTAGGTGAAATCAGGTGCAGCCATTTCCCTTAGAGTCCTCTCACGGGTTGGAGGTTGTGCCATGTTCTCAGAATGTGCAAAATCAGAATGCTCAGAATCAGAATGCTCAAAATTATAATGCTCCAAATCAGGATGTTCAAAATCACCAATAACAGAATGCACAGATTCACCAGTAATGGAATGCTCAGGATGATCAAAAGGTATAAAATGATGCCTAACTAATCTATGAAATGTCCTATCTATCTCAGGGTCAAAGGGTTGTAAGTCAGATGGATTGCCTCTAGTCATACACTACATTCAGCATGCACTAGTTGCCTTGTCATGTAAATAAAGGTGCAGGTTTGAACTACAGCTACCCTCAAATGATATCCAAATGACTTGAAATTTTGTAAGCAACCTTATAAAATGATGAGAAGATAGCACAAAAAATTTCAGACAAAAATTCAAAGTCTAACTATGAAAGCTAAAATTGGTAGGTTAAGAAAAATAAGTGAATAAAACTTGAAAAATAAAAAACTTTTGACAGAATCGCTTTTTTTGGACGATGGAGACCTCAGCCGGCCTATGGCCGATGGCCATGGTGTAGGAAATTTTTTTCTACCCCAAATGCATATATAATAATTGCGATTCTGATAACCGGAGCAAAAGTTATGGCCGTTTGAAGTTTTGACAAACACAAAATTTGCTAGTTTTTTGGAACTTTCAAATCTGACCAAACTAAAGGCTCTAGATATTTTTCCCACAAAATATGGATTAAAAGAAGTTACCACAAAAAAATTCAGCCGAAAATAACAACCCTAGCTTCTAAAACAAAAAATCTCAAATAATTCAGCATGGGTGGTCGCTAAAATCCGTCTCTAATTGATTTCTACTACTACTCTGTTTTGCCGCAAGCAAAAGTGGTCGCTAAGTCCATCGCAAAACACCCAAGACTGAAACAGGGGAAACGCTTAATGGGAAAACTGAAACAGAACACACACTAAACAAAATACCAGGACACTAAACAACACTAACACACATACTAACACAATACTAACAATTAAACATAAAACACGAAAGGATTAAACACACAACACTTGCTAGCTATTATGAACCTTTGGACACTGCTCCCCGGCAACGGCGCCAAATTTGATCGAGGCCGTACCCGAATCAAATAAACATGAAAATGCAGTAACTAGGAAGTGATCCTAGGTCGTTTCCCAACGATCAGTGACAAACCAAATGTTCATAATATACTTGCAGTAACAGTAACGATTGGGGGGGGGGGGTTGTTTGTTTTGTGATTAAAGAGCAGAACAAGTAAACTGGAATACGAAACTACTAATATTAAAAACGGGTTGTTTCCTCTGATTCAGAAGCCATTCTCTTATCCTGGGTTATGGAGAATTTGTCCCTAACAGTCAACCACTTAATCCAACCCTATTTCAATTTACTAAGTGAAAATCAACTTAGGGTTTTCAATACGTGATTAGGCACCACATACACCAGTTAGCCCGTCGTCCATTAAGCATGAACGCAAGTTAGGCTCAGAGGCAATTAATCGAACACTAAGCGTGCACTGATTAATATTCACGAATTTGGGATAACTGGTGAAGGGAAAACTGCCAGGAAACCACATTACAAGCGAAACCTCAAAGAGAGTTGGGCTTCATCCTCAAAAGGAAACAACACCAGAAAATCTAGCCTTCCATGGATTCAAACAGAAAACGCAAATGAAACATGAAGCAGAAACGTAAATGAACAGAAATGTAAATGAAATAGAAACGTAAATGAACAGAAATGTAAATGAAACAGAAACGTAAATGAGAGTAGAAGAAGAAGCAAGAACGAAAACGAAATTGTAATTAGAAGCAGAAAACGTAAAATTGCATTACGTGAACAGTAGCATCAAAGCAGAAAACGTAAAACCCTAAAACAAAAGCTCTGAATAATGAATAGCATAACATAATAGCTTTGCACGAATCCCAAGGCTGCTATTTAAAAAGAGTCACTCAATGTCACTGGGCCCTATTACGATACTCTGGCCCAAAACGAAATAAACACTGAATAACATAAAATAAAATTGCGAAATTTCCAAATTAGAAATTAACTAAGATAAGTGCTGCTTTATTTGCCCTCTTCAAGTCCATAACCAAAATCCGGATTAAGCTCAATGTTTCATTAATTCCTAAAATTAGATTAAAAACATCAAATTAGCTAAATGAGCCCAAATAATAAAACTGCCTGATTAATTGACAATTAAGACCAATCAGTAATTAAAATGGTGCAAAAAGGGTTTAGAAAATAGAAGAAAATGATGGCACATCAACGGGCCTTGATTAGGCCCATCTAATCTACCTAATTAAACTAATTACACAAAACAAAGCCCAAACTCATATCCCAATTATTCAAGTGCAGAGGGTCTTACTTTCAAGCTTAATTTGACCCTTGAAATGGCATAATTGGCCAGAGCTTATTTGTGACAAAATTGAATATCTTTTTCTCAGCTTTCCAGGGACTACTCACACGCTTCATTTAGAGTTATGTAGTGTCCTCTAGGCCTTGCACAAGGCAGATAGGTCAAGTAATCACAAAATCCAAAAATGAGCTCCAATTCTCAATTAAGCTCAATCATTTGCCTAAGACCAAAATTGAGTTAAGGTGATAAAATAAAGTTCAACCTAGTGTTGGAGGTTATGGTGGTGGCTAATGCTGAATGGGCCTATAGAATGGATGGGCAGACAAATTCCTAGATAAGTTAAGATCTTTGCAAGTCTTACCGAGGTAACCTACTACCCACACTAATCCATTTTTGATAAAATCACACTTCTTTCGTAGGGTTAATTCAAGCTTCCCCGAATGGTCAGATCATACAGTGTAACTATGTTAAGGTATGTAGTTGGGTTAATAGCTCAAAAGGTGAAATCTTCTGCAAGTAAGGAGTCAGCATGACATAACATGATAGTTAGACATGTGCATTGATAATTGTGACTTGAGAAAGATGTGTTATTTGAGGAGTTGTATTAGTATATTGTTGTTGGAAAAATGGGGAATTTCTATATCTCTTTGAACATATTGATCTTATATTTCTTTTATATGTTGTTTTCTTTTAAGATGAGCTTACCCTTGGGTTTTTTTAACTATGATGATCGTGTCATTTGATATGGGAGCAGATTATGATATAGCTTTTGAGGAGTATGTCACTTGTGGTTGATGTTGGCTTAGTGTGGGACTTAGGGGCGAGATCCGACCCTTTGTCATTTATTTATGTTTTGTCTTGGTGGGGACCAACTTAAGGTTTATATATTTTCATGGATCTATGTTGTATTTATTCCCTAAATTAGACCCTTGAGTTTTATTTGGAGATTTGTTTATGATGTTTGATGATGTAGTGCCTTGGGACATACATACCTTTATGTTTTAGAACTCGAGGACCTTTTATGGATGAAGTTTATATGACACGCTTGTATTCAAGAAAAAAAGTTACATGTATTTTCATTAATTAAACTAATTCAGGAGTTTTAAAGGGACTAAAAATGGATCTTTTCGTGTTAAAGCCTTAGTGTTTCATGTAATGGCATTTGGAGTTGTTACAATTGGTAGATTTCGTATTTTCTTGACTACCAAATTAATTGACTCAGCAAGATTGGTGGTCATGCATCCCCATCGTCGGCCATTATCTCATGCGAGAGTTCACTTTTCTCATGAAATCATGTTGAGCCAATTAATTGCTCAATCACCATTTGCTTCCTCCCTCAAATTGTTGTAGTAGTGATTGAACATAGGTTCTGTCTTTGCATATGCTGAGTAGTTATAAACATGCAATTTCAATATTGTGAATAATACAAAATTAAGTGATATTTAATATGAACAGAAAGAAGTTTGTCTCTCATCCATGTTGATAATTAGTTTTGATGTCATTGTTCTTGAACCTCCTCATGTAATTCTATGCAATGTGTCGAATGTAGAATACCTACACAAAATTGTGTGTCGTCCATTCACTATCACGTCTTGAGTAGACACTTCTTATTGACTCGTGCCTGTCTGAAATCAGACCTAGACCATGTTGTGTTGTGACATGCCTTTTTAAATTTTTAAGAAAGAAGAGTCATGCTTCTATTGTTTCACCCTCGACAACAACAAAATATATTGGAAAGATTTTATCGTTGCCATCTTGTGCAATTGCCACAAGGAGGGTCCCCTTGTACTTACCGTACTATCATGTTTCAACAACTTGAACCACATGTTTGCAATATTGAAACCCATCGATACACTGTCTGAAACTCCAAAAAAGATTATGGAATTTCATGAAACCCTCTACTATTTGACCTCCTTGTGATGGCATTGACAGTGTTTCCTTCTCCACGACCATACAAAAAGAAATTGTTGCATAGCTTGCAACAATCTTAGTAAATCCTGAAACAATCTTTCCTGGTTACCGTAGATGTTTTCAATGGCAACCATGCTTTCCGGTACATGATAGTGTATTATTCAATGCTTTTGACGTGTGCTATCAAGGCTGGCACTAAAGTTGATGGATCATTTTCAATCAACATGCGAATGCTTTTACTGATGAGCATATGCATAAACTTTCCATTATCTTGGGAGATTGACGGATTTGAACATGTATGGGGTTCATAGAGCTTTCTTATTTCCCATTGCTTACTTGCAAGGATGTGTGCTACCCTGCACCTCCAAGCACAACTATAGTCATCACAAATGACAATTAGCTTTGTTGGGTTAGATAGTTTTGTCTTGTAGTTAGCTCCTTTGCTCACATGATACTAATGCAAAGCATGTTGTACTTCTTCTTTTGTTAGAAAATGCATCCCTTCAAAGAGAGTCTCCATTAGATGTTAGACTTCTTTGTGATCAAACGTATGACCGTATTCAGAATCTTCAAAATTAGATTCTTCAAAATTATGCATGTGTGGTAGCATGTAGTATAATGGTACGATTGTTATTGGAGAAACAGACTCAGCTTCTTCCTCATGATCTTCCTGGGGTTGATTATGTAGAACTTTGTCTTCATCCTCACTATAAGGACTGAGTTCTTTGTTAGGTGAGCTAGGCTTTGCTGTAAACTCAGGCTCATTTGGTTGAGTTGATGAGGTGGGCTTTACCGTATGGATACTCCAATATGGGTGAGGTTGATCCTCAGTAACATCAAATGTTTGTGAGTCTAACAAATTGGTGGAAAATGGTGAGGAAAGAAGTTAAGTAAAATAAGATATGTTTGGTTCAAATAATTTTTTTTGTGGTTAACTTAAAGCAAAAGTTTCTTGGGTTGCATCGGATGTATAAGAATAATGGGATTGAGGATAATATTGAGGTTCATGAGATACTGGTAAAGGGTTTGGGATGGGAAGTGTGTGTAGCTAGATGTTTGCATACAATTCAATGCATGCAAGAGCCTTATGTTGGCGAACAAGAAAATCGTTCGACATCTTCGTCATCAACAAGTTGCACGGGTATAAACTTGAGCATTGCACGCCCCACTAGTTGTGGGTATCGAAATGAAATATCGCATACTTGGTCGTTGAAGTTGGATCCTTTGGTGGAATTTTCTTTTCAAAGCTTCAAGTGTGAGACCTCACTTTGTTTGAAAGAACATCAGTTCAGGGCATTGAAACGTATCCCCTTCATTGGTTTTGATTATTTAACCATTGTAGTGCACTAACCAATTGACAAATGAGAAAGACACGTTGTATATTGTGTTTGCATAGTTGGAAGAAAGTAATAGAGAAAGAAAGTGTTATGCGAATTGTAACGTCCTAAACTTTTGATAACTGAAAATTTTTGTTTAATGAATTTCTTGTGTTATTTGATTATTTGATTGAATTAGCTATGTGTGATTGCTTGATGTGGATGTTAGGTTATGTGGAGTATGATTAACCTATGTTGGAATTGTGAGATTTCAAGTTTTACCCAAACTTGTTTCGCTAAAACCATGGTCTTGGACTCGTTAACCATTGGATCGCCTTCAAAGTTGAACTATAGGTTTCATGACTCATGTCTTCACATTTTGACCGTCGGGATTTTCCAAATAACATCCTTGGACAACTTACTTAGTGAGACAAGCATGTTAGGCGCAATTCCCAACCCAAGAAGGAAATTTGCTTAGGGAGACGAGCACGCTAAGCACAAGTTCCAATCCGAGAGGAAAATCCGCTTAGTGAGATAAGTGTGCTAAGCACAATTCCCAACCTGAAAGGGAAATTCGCTTAGCGAGACCAGCGCACTAAGCATAATTCCAACCTGAGGAGGTAACTCGCTCAGCGCTAGAGGTCACGCTCAGCACCAAAAGTGAAGTTTTGCTTAGTGAGACGAGCTCACTAAGTGAGATCTGCAGTTATAAATACGTCCAACAACATAAAAATACGTTTTAGCTCTCTCCCTCTAAAATTCCACCCAAAACCCTAGAACCTTCTCCTCCACCACCCACGACCACTGGTGGCCACCACGAGTTATCGTTGCTTGCCGCTGTACAACCACATGGAGAGGAACGCTTTAATCAGAGAGGAATCCTTAGAATCCACCTCAAGGATTCAGTAGAGAAACAAGCTCTCAGTCCTTCTTTCATGGTTTCTTTAAGGTAACCATGATTCCTTTGTCTCCTCCTAGTTGGTTTGAGCTTCTCTTAGTATCTCTTGCAATTTAGGTGCCGTAATAGGATGTTTTTACCCTTCCTTTGAAAAATTCTTGAAAATGAGACATTGTAAAAGTTACTTTTTTATAAAATTGATGTTGTTTTTGTGATCTTCGTTGAACCTCGGTCACATTGGCGTAATCAGAATTTCAAAATGACGTCTATGTGATGTAGACCCTGAAACACCCCTAAGCCCCTTTTTGACAGGGGTATTTGACCTTGTATGTTAATATTAACCTTGTTTTTAAATTTTATACTAAATTTCCTTCAATTTGGCATATAGAACTATGCATTTGGATCGACGAACGTGAACGTGAGAGGCCTCCGAGCAACATAGAGAGGAGCTGACAAAAGGATATCAATAGGTTAGAAGAACTTATTTGGGTTTATCACTTGGATACTGTAGTTGGGGTCAGGGAACCCAACTATAGTGATGCATGCCTCTCCCTATTGCATGCTGATTTTCAAGAAAAACTGTATTTTTGACTAATGGGATGCAGTTTATTTGTTATTGATGATTGAAATTGTTAATGATACTACTGTTGTATGAGACTTGTGTTGTCTGAAAACCTAGGGAGTATGAATTCCATGCATGAAATTTTATATATATATATATATATATATATATATATATACACATATGTGTGTATGTGTGTGTGTTGAATGTGATTACTGATGAGATGATGTTGATGTGGATAATGTTATTGTGATGGTGTATGCTATGTATGTACATGGGGGATGCAGTGACCAAGTTGGATATCCCTGGTGGGAGAAATAGAGTGGTTAAAGAGTTTTAAGCATCTCTAGTGGGGGATGGCTTAGAATCTTTAATTATCCATGATCAGTACATTGATGGTGCCCATGTTTCATACTTCATATTGTATGGACATAGTATAAACTTTTTCAGTAAGTACTTGTAGTTTTTCATGAAGGAAAATACCTGTACTTAGGGGTATGTCATTCGGTTTGGAAATCCCTTGTGACTCAAGCTGATCACCATGGGGGGACTTGCCTGTGCACAACAGGGTGACCTTGACACTTGCTACCTAGTTTTCCTAAGTGAGAGTGATGGAAGCTTGCTTGTGAAGCTTCTATGGAGGCTAGATCTTTGAGCTTCAATGAGGTCCTTCAATGGTGATTTTCCACCATGGAGATGCAGCGGAAGATAAAGGAGAAGATGTGAGAGGAGGCGCCATCCACTAGGGAATAAGCCATGGAAGAAGGAGCTTCACCACCAAGAATGTGCCTTGGATAAGAAGCTTAGAGAGGATGCTTCAATGGAGGAAAAGAAAGAGAGAAGGGGGGAGCACGAAATTGATGGAATAAAAGAGGGAGAGAAGTGGAACTTTGATGAGGTTCATGAGAACCCTAGGGCCTTCTTCAGCAGCTCTAGCCCAATCCTCTTGGAGCCTCTTGCTCATGGCTCTAGTGAATGGTCCCTTCCTAGGGAGGATTGCATCATCCCCTTCCCTTTGAAGAGGATTTGACCTCAAATCTGTTAGTTCATCCTCCTTAATATCAGCTCCACCTGCAAAAGGAATTAAATCGGAAATGTTAAAAGTGGTGCTGACTCCATACTCTTCTGGGAGGTCCAACCTATAGGCATTGTTATTGATCCTCTCCAAAACCTGAAAAGGTCCATCCCCTCTAGGGATAAGCTTGGATTTCCTTTTAGTAGGGAATCTATCCTTCCTAAGATGGAGCCAAACCCAGCCACCGTCATTAAGAACTAGCTCTTTTCTTCCTCTATTGCCTTTAGTTGAATACACCTTTGTTTGGTTCTCTATTTGGTTCTTAACCCTCTCATGCAACTTCTTTATAAACTCTGACCTAGATTCCCCTTCTTTATGTATAAAGGAAGTGTCCAGTGGGAGGGGAATAAGGTGATGCAATCCTATCCCGCAAGGGCATTGGGTAGAAGACTCCAAGTAGATTGGGCTAGAGATCCAAGGGTAGGCCCTAGGGTTCTCATGAGCCTTAGGGTAGATTTCGAGCCCATGAGCTAAGTATGAGCCCGCTTATCTTTGTAAATATTAGAATATGTTTTTCCTTCGTTTGGGCCTTGTATTTTGGCCATTCTAGTAGTATAGGGTTTTAACCTTGTATTTCAGGGCATTTTGAGTAGTCTTTGTAGTAAGGACTTTTTTTTGTATTTTCATGTTTTTTTGTCATGGGGGTGAGCTTAGCTATTATAGGGGGTGTGTAGCTAAGTTCTAGCTTCTCATCTCAAGGAGGTGAGCTTAACTATTAGGGAGGTATGTGTAGCTAAGCTCTAACTTCTTTAGGAATCTTCTTAAGGAAGCTTCTCAAGGAGGTGAGCTTAGTTATGAGAGGGGTGTGTGTAGCTAAGCTCTAGCTTCTCAAGGAATTTTTCTCAAAGAAGCTTCTCAAGGAAGTTTTCTCAAGAAAGCTTCTCAAGGAAGCTACCTAGTCTATAAATAGAAGCATGTGTAACACTTGTTGTAACTTTGATGAATGAGAGTCTTGTGAGACATACTTCAAAGTTCCACTTCTCTCCCTCTTTTATTCCTTCAATTTCGTGCTCCCCCCTCTCTCTTTCTCTCCCTCTTTCTTTTCCTCCATTGAAGCATCCTCTCCAAGCTTCTTATCCAAGGCTCATCTTGGTGGTGAAGCTCCTTCTTCCATGGCTTATTCCTTAATGGATGGCGCCTCCTCTCACCTCTTTTCCTTTGTCTTCTGTTGCATCTCCATGGTGGAAAATCACCATTAAAGGACCCCATTGAAGCTCAAAGATCCAGCCTCCATAGAAGCCCCACAAGCAAGCTTCCATCATAAGGTCTAACAATGTTAGGGGATTGAACCCATAGACAACCTCAAAAGTGGATTGCTTGGTGGTTCTATGAACCCCCCTGTTGTAGGCAAATTCTACATGAGGAAGATACTCATCCCAAGACTTATGGTTGCCTTTCAGAAGAGCCCTTAAAAGGGCGGATAAAGACCTATTCACTACCTCTATTTGCCCATCAATTTGTGGATGACAAGTGGTAGAGAAAAGAAGTTTAGTTCCTACCTTAGCCCATAAGGTTTTCCAGAAGTGGCTAAGGAACTTAGCATCTCTATCTGACACAATGGTCCTAGGCAAACCATGGAGTCTCACAACTTCCCTGAAAAAGAGTTTTGAGATGTGGGAAGCATCATCCACCTTGTGGCATGGTATAAAGTGTGCTATCTTGCTAAACCTATCCACCACCACAAAGATAGAGTCTACACCTCTTTGGGTTCTAGTAAGCCCAAGGACAAAGTCCATACTAATGTCTACCCAAGGTGCAGAGGGGATGGGTAAGGGTGTGTATAGCCCATGAGGCATCATCCTAGACTTGTCTTGTAAACAAGCCACACACCTAGTGCAATGCTTATGGACATCTTTCTTCATATGGGGCCAATAAAACTTTTCTTTGAGTAAGACAAGGGTCTTGTCAATCCCAAAGTGGCCCATGAGCCCACCCTCGTGGCTCTCTTTCACAAGTAATTTCCTAATGGATCCTTGGGGTATGCAAAGTTTTCCCTCTTTGAACAAATACCCCTCAGCCAAATAGAATCCATCTTGGGCCTTTTTGCCACAACTCTCGTAAATGGGAGAGAAATGTTCATCTAAAGCATACAAGTCCTCCTAAAATTTGGGCTCCTAGGGAGCAAAACAATGTGTGTCTCCTAGAGAAGGCATCAGCTACCACATTTGTTGTTCCCTTTTTGTATTTGATAACATATGGAAATTGCTCTAGGTACTCTACCCATTTTGCATGCCTCTTGTTTAACTTGCTTTGCCCTCTAATGTACTTAAGTGATTGATGATCACTATGAATGACAAATTCCTTGGAAACAAGGTAATGTTCCCAAGTTTGGAGGGCTCTTATTAAGGCATAAAGCTCTTTATCATAGGTGGGGTAGTTGAGGGTGGCACTATGAAGTTTTTCACTAAAATAAGCAATAGGGTGCCCACCTTGTAACAATACAGCTCCAACTCCCACTCTAGAGGCATCACATTCTAGCTCAAAAGTTTTAGAAAAGTTAGGAAGAGCTAGAACAGGTGCCTTAGTAAGCTTTTCTTTGAGCAAAGCAAAGGCTTGCTCTTGTTTTTCACCCTAGGTAAATGCCACATTCTTCTTTACTAGCTCATTGAGAGGTGATGCAATTATAGAAAAATTAGGAACGAACCTTCTATAGAAGCTTGCTAACCCATGGAAGCTCCTAATATCTCCCACACTTTTTGGGATGGGCCATTCTTGGATGGCCTTGATTTTCTCAGGGTCCACTTGGACCCCATTTCTACCAACTACAAACCCTAAGAAAACTATATTATCTACACAAAAAGTACACTTCTCTATATTTGCATAGAGGGTGTTTTTCCTAAGGACTGAAAGAACTTGCCTGAGATGTCCTAAGTGATCATCTAGGCTCCTACTGTACACTAAATATCATCAAAATAAACAACTACAAATCTACCTATGAAATCCCTTAAGACATGATGCATAAGCCTTATAAAGGTGCTTGGTGCATTAGTGAGCCCAAAAGGCATCACTAGCCATTCATACAAACCAAACTTGGTCTTGAAAGCGGTTTTCCACTCATCACCCTTTTTCATCCTGATTTGGTGATACCCACTTTTAAGATCAATTTTTGAAAAGATATTGGCACCATGCAACTCATCAAGAAAATCATCAAGTCTAGGAATGGGGTGCCTATACTTTACAGTGATGTTGTTGATGGCCCTGCAATTTGTACACATTCTCCACGTACCATCCTTTTTGGGCACCAACAACACTGGAACAACACATGGGCTTAGGCTCTCTTGGACCCAGCCCTTCTCCAACAATTCTTTAACCTGAGACTCTATCTGCTTAGTCTTCTGAGGGTTAGTCCTATAGGTTGGCCTATTAGGAAGGCTTTCTCCTGGGACTAAATCTATTTGGTGTTCTATTCCCCTTAAAGGAGGTAGCCCGGGGGGTATCTCTTTGGGAAATATATCACCAAATTCATGTAAGAGTTCTTGGACCTTTGGGGGTAAGGTCTCAAATGTAGGAATTGCGGCAGTGCTAAGGGATGTTTCCCTTGATAGGAGAAGGTAGAAAGATTGTTAAAGAATGAGTGCTCTTTTAATATCACCTTTTGTTGCAAAATGATTTTCCTTGTTAACAATCTTCTTGGAGGAATCCTTTTCCTCTTTTTCCTTCCTCTTGGCCTTTGAAGACAAGGCCTTATTATCCTTCTTTTTCTTTTGTTTTTCTAGTTTTTCTTCCTCATCCCTCTTATCTTTCATAGTTAGTTGATCTTTGGCCATCTGTGAAGGTGTTTGAGGATGCAACACAAATTTAGTGCCAAGATGGGTGAGGGTAATCTCATTAGTTAGGCCATTGTAAATGATCTTCCTATCAAATTGCCATGGCCTTCCTAAAAGAATATATTCTGCCTCCATGGGAACTATATCACAATTAACTTCATCCTTATATGTCCCAATGGAGAAAGGTACCTTCACTTGTTGGTTAAATATCATTTCCCCTTGCTCATTGAGCCATTGAAGTTTATAAGGTTTTGGGTGGGGAATGATAGTGAGGTTCAACTTGGAAACTAATCTTATGCTACAACAATTGCAACAAGATCCACTATCCACAATTAGAGAACAAGTTTTATCTAAAATTTTGCATCTTGTATGAAAGATGTTCTCTCTTTGGGATTGAGATAGATCACAAGATTGACCTCCAAGGAGCCTTCTAGCCATTAAGAGATCACCTTCTTCATAGGGGTAGACTTTCTCACTAGACTCTTCACCCCTTACTTCATCTTCACTTCCACTAGAGGAAGGGTAAGAAGTAGTCTCCTCTTGACTACTATAAATGTCTTGACCCCTCATGATCATGGTTTTCTTTATGGGGCATTGAGAGGCAATGTGACCTCTCCCAAGACATTTGAAGCATTTAATGTTGCTAGTCCTTTCTTGGGAACTAGTCTTAGGGGTGTATTTCTCTATGGTCTTACCCTTATCTTCCTTGGGTTTTGAAGGTGCAGCCCCTAAAATTCCATGGGCTTGGTCCTTCCTTGGATAAGAGTGAGAGCCATAAGATTTTGAAGAAGGCTTTCTTTTAAGTTGTTTCTCCACTCTTATACAAAGTTGGACTAGCTCATCTAGGTCCCTATATGGAAGGAGTTCAACCTTGTCCCTCACTTCCATATTAAGCCCACTAGGAAACCTAGCTATGCTTGTTTTTTCCTCCTCCCTAAGTCCAGCTCTTAAAAGGAGTAGTTCCATTTGTTGTTTATATTCTTCAACACTTATACTCCCTTGTCTAAGCCTTTGGAGCTTGTCCGTAAGCTCCCTTTCATAGTAGGAGGGAATGTGCCTCTTCCTAAGGGCACTCTTAAGATCATTCTAATACTCTATTAGAGGATCCCCATGAATCCTTCGTTCCCTAACAAGGGAAGTCCACCAATAGAGGGCATACCCTTGAAAGCTAAGGGTAGCCAATGGAACTTTTCTCTCTTCGCTAATATGATGGCAAGCAAAGAGTTGTTCAACCTTCATTTCCCAATCTAAGTAAGCCTCAACATTATCTTTTCCATGGAAATATGAGAGGCTAATGTTAACCTCTTGAGGCCTTCTATCCTTTTCTCTTCTTTGGGAGTGATGTTTAGTATGTGAACTATGGCGCCCTCTATAATAGTCGCTAAGTTCTTCACTTAAACTTTTGCAAGAGTCATGACTACTATAGGAGGCATGTTTTTCTCTTTTCATTTCTTTCATTATTTTTCTTCTTTCTTCCTCTCTTATTTTCTCTCTTTCATCTTGACTTATTTCTTCCACTCTTTTTTTAACTTTTTCTTTTCTCTCTTGTTTTTCTTTCCATAACTTGAGGGAAGTCAACTCATCTAAGATTCTAGATAGAGGGTCCTTATGACTAGTACCCTCACCATTAGCACTAATTGAATGATGACTCATGTTGGTTCCTAAGTTGTAGTTCTTTCTTGTTGGGGGTTTGAAAAAAAAAAGGTAAAAAAAACTATGGTTGAAACTAGCCAAAATAAACACTAAAAGAGGTGTGAAAGATATGGTAAAAACTAATTGGTAAAATGTAAACTATCTAGGCGGTTTGACAATGGAAGGTAAAGGAAATAAGCTATGAAAGTAAGCAAGAAATATAAACTAGGCAAATCCTAAGAGTGTTTGGATGACCACATTGAAGGTTCCCAACAAAACACTCACAATCCTAAGGGAAAATTGCCTAAAATTATTACACACATAGGGAAGTAGGGTGAACTATTGGAGGCTCCCAACTTACTTCTAATGAAAGGTCTTTTAGTTACAAAATTTGAAAGCAATGAAAGTAAGTAAATTTTCAATTACTAAATTGCAAAAAGGTCCTCAATTTTGGTGGTTTTTCTCTCTTTGGTGATTCACTCAATTTGGAGGCTTCTTAGTCCAATAACTCTTAAGGTGGTTGGCCCCTTGCTTCTTGACCCAAATTCTTCAAGGGATGGCACCAATCCTCCTTTCCAATTCCCCTATATGGCAACTCATAAACAAGGAAACAAAGAGACAAGCAATAACCAAAGACAAAAAAAAATGAAATGAAAGCTAAACCAATGGAGTTTTAATAATACAATTTTTCAAGGATTATTCAACAATTAAAGTAATGAAAAGGACATAAAGCAAGCTAGGACTCAAAGAAACTTAGAATGGCTCTAGAGTAGAGTAAAAAAACTGGAAAAAAAAAAGACTCAATAAACCTCTAGTTTTGGAACTTGTATTCACAGTAATTTTCAATTGAAATTTCAGAACTAGGATTGGTATAAAATAGGCACCAATTATAGAACAAATTTTGAGCCAAAACAACAAGCACACTTCCCTTTCACTTTTTTTTTCCTGGACACTGATTTTTCTGCCAACTTGTGTGATTTTTCTTATTTTTTACTTTAATCCAAATCGCTTAGTTCTTTTTTTATAATTTTTGGTCCAGATGTCTAGAAAATTCAGTAAAAATTTCAGCTCAAAACATGTAGTGATCAATTCCCAGTAATTTATACAAGTTCGTATGTTCAAGCTGCCAGCACTAGCGATTTCAACCTAGAAATCAAGAGTAGTGTTTATGTTGCTTAAGGCTTGGATAGTTACAATTTGTGTTTGCTTATGCTCAATTATCTTGAATAACACAATTCAAGAGAGCTTAAGACTTATTTGATGTTGGATCGAGTGGCCTCAGAATAATTAAGAAGGGGGGGTTGAATTAATTATTCCTAAACCTTTACTAATTAAAAAATTACTCTTCTAAGGCTTTTACTAAATTGTTAAGAGAATGAGGAGTAGAAGAGAAACTTAACAGAAAGTAAAAGCGGAAATTAAATGCACAACGGAAAGTAAAAGAGTAGGGATGAAGGAAACAAACACACAAGAGTTTTTATACTGGTTCAGCAACAACCCGTGCCTACATCCAGTCCCCAAGCGACCTGCGGTCCTTGAGATTTCTTTCAACCTTGTAAAAATCCTTTTACAAGCAAAAATCCACAAGGGATGTACCCTCCCTTGTTCTCTTTGAAACCCTAGTGGATGTACCCTCTGTGGCGTCCCTAAATAATAACAGGTTTAATAGTAATAAATTAAATAGCATAAACCATGGGAATTTTTTTTTTTGTACTGTTATTCATTTCACGGTAATTAAATTCAAAAGGAAAATTATCACTATAGAGTCCTAAATGGCCAGTTCACAACTCTATACGGATTTATTTCTTTTTGGTCATTCATAACCTCTAAACTATTTTTCTCTTTCAAAAACATACCAATCATCATTTTAGGTCATCACGTGAAAAATAATAAAATGCGGTCGGTAAACTCTTTTCAAATCAAATTTGTTAACATTTCCTTTTCAAATAACAAGATAAAACATAATTACATTCATCATCTAAAACTGTCCAAAATATGGGAGTTTGCAAAATACATAGTGACATCCAGAGCAAAGGTATCAACTGTGGTGGCTTCAGCCACATATATACAATCATCAAAATTTCTATACAATAGGTCTACCCACCCAAAAATCAAAAGAGTAAACCTAGCAGTCTGAACTAGATACACCCACGCACAAAAAGTATGTAAGCCTAGTCTAAGGAGTCGTCTGCTATGATGAAAAGTCTTCACTGTTCGCTATCCCTCCAGGGCCGCTCTCCTCTGTAGAGTCTGTCTCAAATGCTGACAAGATATCCTCTGGAGAATCCACATCAGGAAGTGGGTCCTCATCATCCTCTGGAAGGTCAAGAGCATCCACAGCAGGCTCAGGAGGTAACTCCTCTAGGTCCTCCTCAGGATCCTCTTCAGAGGATGACACCTCTATCACTTGGACTGGCTCCACTAGTCGATATGGAGTAGGTGTAGGAAGTATCCACTCCACAGGCTGCTGAAGCGTGCGTGCGGGTACCTTTGGATGTACCAATGAAGTAGCGGTGAGTCGAATCGTGCCACGGAATCGGCACCTCTCATTGCCTTCAAGGGTCTCCCAAACTCCCTCTAGGCACTCCATCACCACGCGATCATGGATTAACTATGCTGCCATCGCGATCTACAAGAAATAAAAGAAAGGGGGTAGACTCTTTCACAAGAAATCTAACTACAGGTAACAATACAATGCGTCCCATAATGGTTACGCATAGTCAAAATATCCTTCTCAAGGGATTTCCTCTCTGGTAATCGATTACCAAAGTATGTAATCGATTACCAGTGCCCAAACTCGAGTTACTCAGCTTCTGCACATGGAAACCTACAATTTACATTGTGTAATCAATTACATATAACTGGTAATTGATTACCAGTGCCCTGTTACTCTGTGTAATCGATTACACAGTATTGGTAATCGATTACCAGAGGTCACCTTAACATTCTGTCCCCATTTTTAAGCCTTGTAATCGATTACACAACCTTGGTAATCGATTACCAGAGGCCATCTTAACTTCCCGTCTCCATTTTTAAGCCTTGTAATCGATTACACACCCTTGGTAATCGACTACCAGAGGCCAATTTCCAGATACCACTCAAGATCCATAGCTGGCCAGCCGCCACACAAGCCTCATTGCTTTGTGGTCTTTGTTCTTTTATTGGTTGACTGTCAGGAGCTCGCCTGTTTAGGTACGTCACAGGTTCTCACTGACTGACTATGCCCGGGTTGGGTCGAGATTGGTCAAGCTTGGTTTTGGGCAATAGCACCCCACCTGACGTCCCCAAGGTCTCCTGACCCCCGCAACATATCTCCAGGTACCACTCTGTGGTCAACAAACAAAAGTAGGAAGACTGACTCTTCCACGCTTTCTCACATCAAGCTTGTTGGATTATGGGGCACCCGTCATATGTGGTACTAGGTGGCGATCGGGCGATGGTGCAAATCAACTCTCCCACATCCACAAATCAAACATGAACCCACCATCCCCAGTTGCCCACCTTCAACTGAGCTCACGTACTCCTACGTAGCCCTTATCCTCGTTACTCTCAGCACCGGGTCCCCATCAACCCCTCCAAGCTTCCACCATATCCAAGAAATTTAATTTACAAACATAATATACTACCCTAATCCAAGAAAATAGGGTAGAGGCAGAAAACTCTGCCCAAAACACAGTCAAATACCACAGCTTTCCCTACTCAATTACCCCAGTAACATTCTCTTCGTTCCTGTTCGTTAACCATTGGATCGACTTAAAAAATTTACTGGAGGTTCCTAGTACATAAATCTACATTTTTACCATTGGGATCTGCTAGAAAATGTCCAGAACCCACTATGTACTACCTTTTCCATAACCAGCAATGCACAAGCATTTTCTGCACATGAACAAAATTCTGTTGCACAAAATTTGACAGCTTTTTGCTGCACAATTTGGCAGATTTCAAAATCCATCTTACCCACCTCCAATTTTGCTCTAATTGGATCCTACAAGTCCTTAATCATGTATAAATCATATCTAAACCAAAAACAAGCTTCAGACCAAGGCAATTCAAAATCTAGGTATCTAAAACCCCTCAATTTAGTGGATTTTCAAGGTTTGAGAAGTGAAAATGAGAATGGGGTAATTTTGGAGTAAACTCTCATCTCAAACAAGTCTATAACATTAACTTAAACTTGCTCAAACTGGTTTTACGACGAAAACTCCACCGATTCAAAATTTGACCCCTCAACACCCAATTTACCCTAGAAATGGCTCTTGCTTTCACCTTTGTTACTCATTTTTTTCTCATTTGCTCTGCCCAAGCTTTCCTACAAGTCCTAATTGACATTTTAAACTAGGATCAACTCACTTTAGACTCCAATTTACACTAACCCCAAATTTAGCTTCTCTAACCCTCAAAATCTCACACTTTTCTACCTACAACATTGTCATCCTCACATTTAACCCTAAGTTAACTTTCCCCCTCATTCATACCAGTTTTCTATCAACAATTTCTGCACACAAACATCACAAAGCATCATCATAAAACCCTAAAACATAATGGGTAAATTTGGCTCACATCAAACATGTCAAGTTTAGCATGCTTTCAACAAATTCCTTCACAAATAACTACTATAAGGCATAAACCTAGTAGAACTACCCATCATATCTCCCAAAAACCCAATACCCACGAAATTCATGTGAGAAGAAGTCTACCCAAACCTGAAATTCGAAGTCCCACAACGTAGAGGTGCGCTTCACGACTCCGAAAATGGCTTCCTTTTGCAATTTGGAGTAGAAATGGTGAGCAAAGTTTGGAGCTTTAATGGAGGCTTCAATGGAGAGGAAGAAGAAGAGAAAATCAATGTGGGAGTGAGAAGAAGAGCTTCTGAATTTTCTGCTGAAGGAAGAGAGAGAATGTGGCTTTTTAAGAAAATGATTTTCTTTTTACCTATATATTTTTTTTTCATAAAGCACTTGCCAGTTGTCCCATTTTGAGTGGAACAAAAAGGGGCCCACCTCTTCCCCTTGATGTGACTTCATACTCAGCCACAAGGAGAGAAAAATTTGACCTTTTGAATGCTAAAATCCCGCCTCGGTTTGTGTGCCGTTTCTCTGGTTCCAGTCCCTCGCGTTTCTTTGCACCTGTCGGGGCCCGTTTTCGAAAGTAAACAATATATATATCAAAATGCTCAGAATGAAACCCTGAGCATGGTTCAAAGGTTGGTTTTGTTAAATTTTAAGTTGCACGCAAAACGATAATTTTTAGACTAATTAATTGAGAATTAATCTATAACTGTCCAGTTATGGATTACTCTTCGTTAATCAGCCTAACCCGCGTATCTTTCCCCCAATGTACATACTTCTACCAGGAGTATATACATATATACTCTGAATAATACTTATATATATATAATTATTTAAAATATATCGTTTACAAAATTCCGGGTAGAAATTTCCAGGATGTCACACCCTCCACTAGAATTGATCCACAAGAGATGTACCATCTCTTGTTCTCAGTCAAACCCAAGTAGATGTACCCTCTACTTGTACCACAAAGGATGTACCCTCCAATGTGTTAGGACAAAGATCTCAGGCGGTTAAACCTTTGATACTTTGTGAATGGGGATACAAAAGAATTCTCAGGCGGTTAGTCCTTTGAACACTTTTGTATAAGGGAATGGGAAGAATCAAAAGAATTCTCAGATTGTGTCATTTTGAATTCTTTGACAAGGGAGAAGGGAGACACAAAAGAATTTAGGCGGTTAGTCCTTTGTTCTTTTGGAAAAGGGAGAAGAGAGACACAAAAAGAATTCAGGCAGTTAGTCCTTGGCGAATTCTTTTTGGCAAAGGGAGAAGAGAATGAAAAAGATGAGTAGCACAAGTTTTCAAGGTTTGGAAAACCAGAAAACTTCATAAAGCTTTTGGTACAAAGAAGAAGAAGAAGTTCAAAGAGATTCAAGGATTGTAAAGGATTGTAAGAGATTGATTGGAAAAGTATTCAAGATTGAATGAATGAATGAAAATGCAAAACAAAGCCTTGCTTTTATAGACTCTTCATGTCTTGTCAAGAAGACCTTTTAGAAGAGTTATAACTTTTTAGAAAAACTTAAAACCAATTTGAAAAAGTCAAAAACCTTTTGAAGAGTTACATCTTTTGATTTATTCAGAAACAGTCACTGGTAATCGATTATCAAATCAATGTAATCGATTACACAAGGCTTTTATGTGAAAGGATGTGACTCTTCACATTTGAATTTGAATTTCAACGTTCAAAGGCACTGGTAATTGATTACCAAAACATTGTAATCCATTACAGCTTTTTGAAATTAATTGGAACGTTATAAATTCAATTTGAAAACTTTTTTAAAACAATTTTGCTACTGGTAATCGATTACAGCAATCTGGTAATCGATTACCAGAGAGTAAAAACTCTTTGGTAAACATGTTTTGAGAAAAATCATGTGCTACTCAATTTTTGAGAAAAAACTTTTTATACTTATCTTGACTAAGCCTTCTCTTGATTCTTGAATCTTAAGTCTTGAATCTTGATCTTGATTTTTGAGATCTTGAACCTTGAATCTTGATTCTTGACTCTTAACTTTCTTCTTGAGTCTTGAATTCTTCTTGATTCTTATCTTGAACTCTTGAATTGTTCTTGATTCACTTGAGTTGTTCTTTGATTGATCTTTGAGCTTTTTGTCATCACCTTTGTCATCATCTTTTGTTATCATCATTGTTATCATCAAAACACCTTTGAATCACCTTTGATTCACCATGAAACTTTGCTTCTTCATTTGATTCACAAATCCAGCCACAACTCAGCACCACAACTCAACTTCATCATAGGCACCATGTAGGAAACTTAGAAAACAAAAAAAAAAAAAAAAAGAGTTCGACAACAAGACTACTTCTAGGAATTGATTTAGAACATGTTATGAACTAAATAACATGCATGAATTAGACTCAAAATTCAAAAGATAGGATAAGAATGACAAGAATACATGAAAAAATATATCTAGAATTCAATCAACAAAATAAAAATTCAACACAAACTTAGAACATAATGTGACAATTACTATGACTAAACATGACTCTAAGACAACATGGATTAAGTGATTTACACTTAGATTTTTGTGTTTTTTTCAAATGAATATTTTGGAAGAAAAATTTAGATCTAAGGTTCAGCACAAGAATATTATGAATGAAAAATGATAGAACCTAAAATCAACACAAAAACATGATTCAAGAGTAGATCTACAAATTTTGAACCATAGAAATGCAAGAACAAGTGTAGATCTAAGATTTAATCGGTTTATTTTTTTGAATCTACTCTAAACAACACCAAACCACAAGACAATGGAGGATATACATGGAGAATAAGATGAAGAACAAGGAATTAAAGAGAATTCACCAACAAAAAGATAGAGGAAGCAAAAGAACATCACCTAGATGAAGATGCTCTTGATACCACATAATGTAAGCTCCATTGGAGCTTGTAGGCCTAGGATCTTCTTCATCAATGGACTCCTTTGCTTCTTTGAAGATGAATGGCAGCGGAATGGAGATGGAAGAGAGAGAGGAGATGCCACTTCAAGGAGAAGATGAGTCTAGAAGAAGCTCACCACCATAGGAGGCCATGGATAAGAGCTTAGAGGAAGAAGGAGATGAATGAAGGGAGAGGAAGAGAAGAGCATGAAATTTTGTGCTCAAAAAGAGCTCTGAAATCTGAAGTTTAATATTCAAATGATCAAAGTTGAAAAAAAAGCACACACATGACCTCTATTTATAGCCTAAGTGTTACACAAAATTAGAGGGAAAATTGAATTTCAATTCAAATTTCACTTGAATTTGAAATTGAATTTGTGGAGCCAAATTTTGGAGCCAAAATTTCACTAATTATGATTAGTGAATTTTAGTTATGGTTCAGCCCACTAATCCAAGATCAATTCCAAGATTCTCCACTAAGTGTGCTTAGGTGTCATGAGGCATGTAAAGCATGAAGGACATGCACAAAGTGTGACTATATGATGTGGCAATGGGATGTAGTAAGCAAATGCTCACCTCTCCCTCTAAAATTTAATTTGATTGGGCTTCTACCAATTCAATTAAATTTTATTTCCCAACACACACATCAAATATTCACTTAGTGCATGTGAAATTACAAAACTACCCCTAATACAAAAACTAGTCTAGGTGCCCTAAAATACAAGGGCTGAAAAATCTTATATTTCTAGGGTACCCTACCTACATTATGGAGCCCTAAATACAAGGATCAAATATAATGACATCCTAGTTGTCATACCCTAATTTCGTCTGGGGACCATCCGTTATTGGGATGCGACCCTCGTTTGACCACTTTGAGGTACTTGTCACCCATTGTTAGGCAATTCGTGAAGTTCCGAGACATGCCGAAAGTCAAAAGAAAGCATTGTAGCACAATCCGTGAAGTTTCGTGACATGCCGGAAGTTAAAAGGAAGTGTTAGTGCGCAATCCGTAAGGTTCCGTAACATTCCGGAAGGCAAAAAAAGGGATGATTATGTAATCTTTAAGGTTTTGTAACATTATGGAAAGAAAACAAGTATCGTTACGTAATTCGTAAGTTTCCGTAACGTTACGGAAAAAGAATCAGCAAAAAAGGGCAAGTTAGGTGTATTTAGTAAACAGGGGGTGCAAATAGCAACCAGGCCCACTTGGGCCTTCCACGAAGTTCTCCAGAAGGCACCGCAACCTAGCTCGCCTGTGAGAGCTGGGTGGCAAGCTCCTCCCTCATTTTCCTATAAATAGGGGGAGGAGGGAAGAACAAAAATGTTCAACCCTCCTAGTATCTGAGAATCACTTAAAATTAGTGAGAAAAATTGTTTCCATGAAGAAAATTCAAGCCGAGGCGCTTCCATAACGCTTCCAAGACGTTTCCGTGGGTGATTTCGCGAAGATTTTCAACCATTCTTCGTTCGTTCTTTGTTATTCTTCGGTCTTCAACCGGTAAGTTCCTGAAATCGAACTTTTCAATTCATTCTATGTACCCTTAGTGGTCCTCATTTGTTTCGCGTGCTTTTATTTTTATTTCATTTACTTTCCGTACCCACTTTTGACGTGCTTTAGTCATTTATTTAAGTCATTTTCTTTCCTAATCAAAAAATAAAATAAATTTCCACCGATCATTCGTATTGTAACACCTTTTAAATTCTATTAAAATGAAATCCGACCGTTCGGTCATGCTGTAACCACGTTTAAAACCAAAAAGAGGCAAAATAATAATATAATAATCAAAAAATATCTTTTAGTAAAATAATCAAAAAAATCAATCGGACGTTTTTCTTTGGGATTTTTCTTTCTTAATCGAATGGACTAATAACCAAAGTGAAACTAAGGCTAAAATCAATTCATAAATCAAACTTTTGTCATCACCTAAAAAAAGCCATTTTTAAAGGTCCAACGCCTTAAAATGGTCTTTTTCGCCTTTATTGTTTGAACGTAGATTTCTAAAAAGCCTAAAGTCAACACGTAGTTTTATTACCTTTTTTTCAAAAATAACAAGAGATCATTAATGGTCCAATACCTTAATGTTTTCTCTCCTTTCAAAAGATTCGAAAGATTATTTAATGGTCCAACGCCTTAAATGACCTTTCATTCAATAAAAAACATATTTTGCAAAAAAGGATAAAAACAATTTAACCAACATTTGGTTCTCAAAGAACTACGTAGGTCTGATTTCCTTATCACAATTGAGGAATACGTAGGAGCAAGGGAAACACCCCCGTCGACCATAAAAAATATAAAAAATATAAAAGGCATAAAAAGACATAAGAACGTGAAAAGGGGAAGATAACATAAATTGAAGTCATATTTGCACATTTGATTAAAGGCTGTTGTTTCTTGTGACGGACGTGTGGGGTGCTAATACCTTCCCCGTGCATAAATACAACTCCCGAACCTTTCACTTAAAGTTCGTAGACCACGTCTTTTCCAGTTTTTCCGACGTTTTCCTCAAATAAACGTTGGTGGCGACTCCGCGAGTATTCCTTTCTTGGAAGACGCACCCGTGAGTCTCACGTCGCCCTCCCGCCGAAGGGTAGGTTGCGACACTAGTCTAATATGTTCAAAGATAATTGGACCCAACCTTGGCCCATGGGCTCAGAAATCTACCCTAAGGTTCATGAGAACCCTAGGGCCTACTTCAGCAACTCTAGCCCAATCCTCTTGGAGTCTCTTGCTCATGGCTCTAGTGACTGGTCCCTTCCTAGGGAGGATTGCATCAGAGAGTGTCAAGTGGACACGCTTAAGCCATTTCCTGACGAATGGTACCACATTGCATTTGAGAGTTGAGGTCAGGTGCATGCATCTTACTAAGCATGATTGATTTGAATTGTGCAAAATTTATGACTAGCTATTAAATGCATGTTGAACTAATGAATTATTGAGTATGATTATGATTATTGATATAGTTTCCTTGCTAATTATTATCATCTGATGCTTGTTGATTTTCTCTTATAATAAACTCACTCTTGCAATTCTATATCGTGTGGTTGGTACCTATGATGATTGTGGACCTTTGTTTGTAGGAGCAGATGAACAACAGTAGATGATGTGATGGGAGATTCTTTTGTGGGAGTCGTCAAGCCGATGTGATGACATTTGGATTATTTTGGAGGGAGCTGTATTTTGTTTTCAACTCCTCCATAGTTGATACCTTTATTCTATTTTGATTTGGACATGTAAATCACATGCTTAGATACATGTATAAATTAAATTATTTTTGTCATGTGGATGATGTATGATGGTTATGTGTGATGGTTATATACTTATTTAAGTATTTTGTGCGTTGTTTGGTGAATGTATATCGCGAAAAAATTACTCTCGTTTTCATAATCAAATTAATGGAGTTCTCATTTAAAATTGAAATTACGCATTTTAGAGTAGTGACATTGTAGCAACAAGGTGGGTCATTACACGAATGTTTTAAATAAAGGTGAATATGACTTCTATATGTAGGGGTTAGGGTTAGGGTTTGAAGCATTATATTCTGATGTAGCTCCATGTGGAGCTTGTAGGCCTTGGATCTTCTTCATCAATGGATTCCTTTGCTTCTTGAGGTCTGATTGCAGTGGGATGGAGAAGGAGAAAGATGAATGGAGACGCCACTTCAAGTAGAAGATGAGTCTAGAAGAAGCTCACCATCATAGGAAGCCATGGATAAGAGCTTGAAGGTAGAAGAAGATGAATGAGGGGAGAGGAAGAGAAGAGCACGAAATTTAGAGCCTCTAAAGAGGTCTAAACTTTGAAGTGTAATTCTCAAATGATCAAAATTGAAAAAATGCACACACATGACCTCTATTTATAGCCTAAGTGTCACACAAAATTGGAGGGAAATTTGAATTTCTATTCAAATTTCACTTGAATTTGAAATTGAATTTGTGGAGCCAAATTTTGGAGCCAAAATTTCACTAATTATGATTAGTGAATTTTAGCTATGGTTCAGCCCACTAATCCAAGATCAAGTCCAAGATTCTCCACTAAGTGTGCTTAGGTGTCATGAGGCATGTAAAGCATGAAGGACATGCACAAAGTGTGACTATATGATGTGGCAATAGGGTGTAGCAAGCAAATGCTCACCTCCCCCTCTAAAATTTAATTGGATTGGGCTTCTCCCAATTCAATTAAATTTATTTCTCAACACACACATCAAATATTCACTTAATGCATGTGAAATTACAAAACTACCCCTAATACAAAAACTAGTCTAAGTGTCCTAAAATACAAGGGCTGAAAAATCCTACATTTCTAGGGTATCCTACCTACATTATGGAGCCCTAAATACAAGGACCAAATATAATGACATCCTAATCTAATATGTATAAAGATAATTGGACCCAACCTTGGCTCATGGGCTCAGAAATCTACCCCAAGGTTCATAAGAACCCTAGGGCCTTCTTCAGTAGCTCTAGCCCAATCCTCTTGGAGCCTCTTGCTCATGGCTCTAGTAACTGGTCCTTTCCTAGGGAGGATTGCATCATATTCCCTGGCATAAAGTAAAAGTGTCTCTGATGTACTAACGAAAAACATTGGATTCCCTGATCTAAGGTTAGGGTTAGGATTATGGTTTAGGGTTTAGGGTTATATTAGGGTTAGGTTTTGCGGTGTAGGCTTAGGGTCCAGGTCAAGAATTAGGGTTTATGACCTAAGGTTAGGTTTAGGGTTAGGGTTTGAAGCATTGGATTCCCTAATGCACTAACGTAAAGCAAAAGTGTCTTTGACACACTGACGCAAAGCGAAAGTGTCTCTAACACACTGATGTAAAGCATTGGATTCCCTGACCTAGGGTTAGGGTTAGAGTTTATGTTTAGTTATTATATTGGGGTCAAGAATTAGGGTTTAAAACCTAATGTTAGGTTTAGGGTTAAGGATTTGAAGCATTGGATTCCATGACATAAAGTAAAGCAAAAATGTCTCTAACGCATTGGTGTAAATTAAAAGTGTCTCTGACCTAGGGTTAGGGTTAGTGGTCATGGTTTAGTCAATATATTAGGGTTAGGGTTTGTGCGACAACCATAAGGATCGAGGTCTAGAATTAGGGTTAGGGTTAGGGGTCAGACTTTGTAAAAGTGGTACATAATTAGAGTTTAGTTTATGTTTCATTGTTTAGTATATCATGTATTATATAGCTTAACAGAAATGATTGTGTGCATTTTTTATAACAAGAAAAATCAATTTTATCTTAAAAGAAATCTATCCCTAAGGGAAACTTTTGGCACTTAGACTGTTATGTGTATCAGCTACTTTGGTTAAAATAATATTTCATTCTCGTCGTTTTCATGTCAATGAAATCATTAAGACAACTTTTGGGTCTCGATTTAGCCATAAAACACATTAACGAAGTGAACAAAAACAAGAAAAAATCACCGAAACTTCAAGATTTCAATCCATGACGGCAATTTTTGACACTTAGATTTTTATGTGAATCATTTATTTTGGTTAAATAATATTTCATTCTTGTAATTTTCATGTCAATGAATCCACTAAGACAACATCGAAATCTATTTATGCATACATCCAAAGTATGCTCATACCTTCGTTTGCATCCTTTCACCAAACTACTACCGGTAGTTCTTTATCCAATCAACCTAATACTAATGACTTCGTCCAGGAAGAGCAACCTGTTATTCCTAATGAACAACTTCAACCACAAGAACATATACGAGTATGTAAAAAACCGACAAGAAACAAACAACCTCCCAGATGTGGAACTGCTGGACACAGACGACATTAATTGTCCTTATTAATTATGTCCTATTATGATGATTGTCAATTTTCCCTTGTTAATTGATTGAACACTAAACAATGCATTAATTGATTGAGCACTGCATTTTACTTAGACGAATTGACTGAACATTGTTTTTATCGAGACGATTTGACCTCACATTGCTTTTTCCCAAACGATGTGACTGAACAATGCTTTTTAAGAGACGATTTGCCTAGACATTGTTTTTTTGAATTGCGCAAACCAACTGTAATTAATTAAGATGCAATCTAAACCGTTTATATTTTTTGTGCAATCTCAGTCATTGGTATGAGTCACGGGAGAACACTCAATCACCCAATATTTATAGCAATAAGGGTTAGATGTAACTCAACACATTTGTCTGATATTCACCATATTGCTTAAAACATGGAGAGTGTATCCGCTCTTATGTGTTGCGATGGTGACACGATTCCATCATATGAAGGGATAATGTTTGAATGTCCTAGTGATCCTAAAGTCATCACAATAAGTGAGGACATGTCACTTGATGCCTTAAGGAAAACAATTTTTTACGCCAACGAAGGTTGCAAATTTTTACTTGATCTTTTTTACCATCAACCAATCTATGTAGGTGATGATTGTGTTGAATACGACTATATGGAGCTCAAACACGACAATGATGTGGGAAAAATATTTTTTATCTATTCAGAATTTAGTATCAAAGGTCTAATTGAGTTAAATGCAACTTTTGAGCGTTCTCTAGATGAAATCATTGCCCTAATGCACAAACCAAGGAAACCAAGAACAACTGCTAAGATCATTGCTCTGATGGTGATGATTATGTGTAGTCATTGCCCAAACTAGTTGTTACTACTTTTTTAGAATAAACTTGCAATTCGTTGTTAGAATTCTATTGTTACCTTTTTTTAAGATGATCTATTTTAATCGTATTAGTCCCAGAGGATTATGACATTTACCTAAGTTTTTTCTTCTTCTTCAATCATGCAAAATAGCACTATATCCACAATTTTTTAAAATGAAAATAAAATGAAAAAATTAAAACTATTGTGTTGGATCAAGTGGCCTCGGAATAATTAAGAAGGGGGGTTGAATTAATTATGAACGTGTCTTGACTAATTAAAAATTTATCCTTCTTAATGTTACTAGATTCAATTAGGCTTTACTACTAAGTTATGAGAAAGTAAAGAACAGAAACAATAACTTAGACAAAAGTAAAGCGGAAATAAAAAGTGCACAGCGGAAAAATAAAGAGTGTAGGGATGAAAAAGCAAACACAAGATTTATACTAGTTCGACCACAACCCGTGCCTACGTCCAGTCCCCAAGCAACCACCGGTTCTTGAGATTTCCAATAACCTTGTAAAATCCTTTACAAGCAAAGATTTGTTCTCTTTGAACAACCAAGTGGATGTACGCTCCACTTGAACTGATCCACAACAGATGTACCCTCTCTTGTTCTCAGTATTACAACCCAAGTAGATGTACGCTCTACTTGTACCACAAAGGATGTACGCTCCAATGTGTTAAGACAAAGAATTCTTATGCGGTTAGTCCCTTGAATCTTTGTAAGGGGAAATAAAAGATATCTCAGGCGGTTAGTTCTTTGAAATCTTTTGTTCAAAGGGAAGAGGAAGAATCAAAAGAATTCTCAGACGGTTAGTCCTTTGAATCTTTTGGCAAGAGGAAGAAGGAAGAATCAAAAGAATTCTCAGGCGGTTAGTCCTTTGAATCTTTTGGCAAGAGGAAAAAGGAAGAAAAGATAGCACACTTTTGTTTTTTTGCAGAATTTCCACTTGCAGAAAAACAAAGTTTTGAAACCGAAGTTTAGAAAGCTTTTTGGCAAGAGTTTTTGCAAAGAAAGACAATGGGCAATGGTCAAAAAAGATTTGAAAGAGATATGTGCTTTTGGATGCTTGTAAAATGCGTGCCAAGGTCTTGCTTTTATAGACTCTTCATGTCTGGTCAATAAAATCATTGGAAGAATTATGACTTTTGAGAAAATCATGTTAAGAGTTATAACTTTTAACTTTTTCTTCAAAACTATTCACTGGTAATCGATTACCACAATGGTATAATTGATTATACAATGTATTTTATGAAAAGTTGTGACTCTTCACAATTGGATTTGAATTCCAACGTTCAGATTCACTTGTAATCGATTACTAATATAGTGTAATCGATTATACTATTTGAAAATCATTTTGGAACGTTACAAATCATTTGAAAACATTTTGAAAACCAGTCTAGTCACTAGTAATCGATTACTATCAATTGGTAATCGATTATCAGAGAGTAATCACTCTAGTAACTTTAGAAAATTCTTTTGTAAAACAAAACTTTGCTATTTGATTTTTGAAAAAATCTTTTAAAACTTATCCTATATGAAGTCTTGACTTGTTGCTTCTTGATTTCTTCTCTTTAATCTTGGATTGGATTCTTCATGCTTGATCTTGAATTCTTGAATCAATCTTGAATCAATCACTTGGGCTTTTGGCATCATCAAAATTGCTTGGTTCATCATCATGAAGCTTGCTTCTACATATTGTATGGTTGAAATATATTTTTCTAGAGTGGATTTCCATTTTCTTTTCATTTCCATTTTTTAAAAATATTTTAATCTTTCTATAAAAGATTAAAATTAATTTATTGTTAATAAAATTTATATTTAACCCACAATGTATATTCATGGACTACACTAAAATTTGATCGATAAAA
Organism: Glycine max; assembly: GCF_000004515.6. Taxonomy (NCBI): domain Eukaryota; kingdom Viridiplantae; phylum Streptophyta; class Magnoliopsida; order Fabales; family Fabaceae; genus Glycine; species Glycine max. Next base: position 24,298,788 of record NC_038244.2, read on the forward strand.
CATGAACAATTGTTTATTTTTTTCGTCTTCTTCAATCTAGTGCAAAAAAGTCACCTATTCTAAATAAACTTTCTTTATTTATCTAAGTTTTTTTTTTTTTGTCTTCTTCAATCTAAATAAATTCGATTTCATCTTTTTTTTTTCTTTTTCTAAGATACGTTGAATTTCAAATTATGCCACCTATTCTAAATGTTTCATTTAAGGATTAATTATTTTTTAAAATTAATATTTGATAAAAATGGATTACAAGTGTTTTCGTTAAAATAAATTAATTTAAAAGAAAGGTTTCAAAATGTTTTAAACAAAAAAATTAATATAAAATTAACTAACACCATATGCAAAATAATTTTTTTTTATAAATTAATATATATAAATTTATAAAAAAAGCATAAGAAAAAAATTTAAAACAAATAAAAAGATAAGAATATTTTTTCATGATCATGTTAAAAAAAAAAAGAAACAAATGAATGTTTAGAAGTCGGTTCGTGTTCTAAAAAAATGGCAGATAAAAAATCGATTCTTGGAGAACCAATTTCTTAACTATGAAAAAAAAAAGGTGAGACCATGAATAGTAATTTATATTATTGATGTAAATCATTTTTAAGGTGTATTATTTGAATACTTTTTTATTTTATTTGTATTGTTTGGGTGAAAAATTCCTCCCAAAGGGTCATATTAGATGTATACAATATAGCACATGGGAATAAAAAAATAATTAAAAAATAAGTAAAAAAAATAGAACGAATTTCAGCATATGATGATAAATAAAATTGTTTCTGTAGGACTTAATACTAGAGATGTGGTAGATTCTTTAATAAATCATCTCTATGTCAATGTTCGAACTTGATGGGTTCGTTTTTTTTTTTTTATCAAAATAAATAAAGTATATCTTAATTTTAGTCCCAAATACTTTATAACCATTATTATCATATGATGCCTCACCTGCCCTAGAACATTCACCTCCATCCACACCACACACACAAAAAAAAAAAAAAAAACCCACAAATTAAATAAACAAATAAAGTAAAAAAAAAAAAGAAAAAATCAGGCAAAAACGCACAAGCATCTTTGTTCAAAACTTTGTCCGCAACAGGGAGCGATTTGAATCTGACTCTGACGTTCTCCTCAATGTAGATGGTGCCGAAGCCTCCCTCGCCGAGGATGTTAGTCACCACAAAAGCTCTTGGTTATTGTCTCCAACTTGTAGAGCGGGAACGCAATCACGTGCGTGTAGAGCAGTGTGTTGCTTCTATTGTTACCGGACGGTGTGGAATAGGATTGCGCTGACAGCGTTCCGTATCTTCCACTTGAAACACAAATCTAGAAAGATTATGGAGAAGCAGAGGAACTGCGGTGTGTCGTGGACCGTGGTTGGTGGCGATGTAGGACTACTGTCGTTGCTGGCGAGGTAGGAGGCACGTGGATGGTGACGATTGGCAAGGTAACATCGAGAATGGAATGAAGGCTACCAGTTACAAGATTAGAAAATTAGGAATTAAATTAAGAAGATTAAGGATAAGGTGGTCTTTTTATAAACTAAAAAAATAAAAAAATTTACTATAAAATCCTCATGCTTGAATGGTAAAATAAAAAATTCAAATTTGATTGGTTGAAAATATAATTCACATGATATTTCATCACTAAACAATACATAAATTATATAGGTAAGACTTATTTTAAAATTATTACATTGAAGTAACCATCAATTCAAATTCAACCTTGAAAGACATTTTTTTCTCATTAATCCAACATCATCAATAAAACAAAACGGAAAATGTATTCTTTGCAGAGGTCAGAAGATATTCAACCATTGCAAAATTCTTCAAAACGTCAATTGATTTTTTTTTAAAAAAAAAAAAAAAGACTTGGGACAAACAACCTTACAACCCCTTTAATCCCATATGCAAGAATGATTTTGCTATAGAACGGCATAACTTGAGACTGCGGCCTCACTTGTAGTTTCCAAAATACCACACCTGACTCGACCTTCGACACTGTCGAAGAAGCCCCTAAGCAGTAGCGCTTATGGCAGAGATAGATATTTTGTCGAAGCCTCTTGGGTTGGGCATTTTGATGTTGAATACTTGTAACACACAGGACATAGAACACAAAACATTCTTTACAATCTTTTCTTTTTTACTTCCAAAGTTATACTACATGCCCATCACATGAAAGTGAATAAACATATTTCAATTAAATTTGCTTCTAAAAAAATCCAATTAATTTTGCAAAGAAACTAATTCCCCAAACTGAATAACCAATATTATCAGAGACAAGAATTCTACCCCTTTCGCAGAATTCTAGCAATCAGGAACAAGAACTAAATGTGTTTTGCTTAATATCTAAGGTTGTACAATTTTTGATAAATCTTAATCCAAAACACACATTTAAGATGTGTAACAAGAAGGATGAAGAAGTTCAGAGGTGGAATGCTTGAACACGGCACAATTCTAATTTTCCTTTGAGTGTTTGATGGGTGTGTCTTAGTCTGTTAAGCTAATCGATCTTAATTTAAGGAATTTAAGCAGCCCGATAGGAAACCACTCCGGGGAAGGAAGCTCCGTTCATTCGAAACAGCATATGACTGAACTTTTGAGAACATTGTGATCCGAAAGCAACCACCAGGTTGGGCTATCTAACCGTTTGGGAGCTGCAAGTGAGAGAGAGACCCTTTCCCTTCTCTCTCGCTTTCCTTTAATGCTTCTGACCCTTTGTGTGTGTCTTCTCTTGCACAAAACCTTTCCGTGTCATAATCACAACTCTCTGATCCCCTCCTTCATCTTCTCCTCTTCCTCCAAAACGCTTCCTCTTCACCGCATGCTCAACTATGCCTCCAATGGCACAACCTGGCTGCCAGATCCCATGGCCTCATGATTCTCTCTCCCAGCTAGTCCCACAAGATCAAGATGTGAGACGCTTTGTGAGAGATCTGATCTGAATGTATGAGACGATGAGAGGTGGGGTGGGGTGGACCATGTGTGGGAAGGGGTAGGATTGGAAAGAGTTAAAATTTTAATTTTTTTTAAATGTTTATTTAAATGAATAGTTTATAGTAATCTCATTGACAGGTGTTAAATTTTCAATGGATCGGAAGATGATTCAGACACTCTTTACTTCGGACGTTTTAGCATTTCTCATTTCTTTCACTAGAAATTTGCCACTACCATAAACTCTTAAAGAGAATAAAGGACATACTCCCCTAACTCAAACTATACACGACTGAATAGACTTAAGAACAAGGAAGGTTGCTCAGTTCCAAACCTTGGACAGTTCATGAATTCTTGTTAAGTAAGAAGAATTGAGTTTGCCATTGGAAAGGGAAACAAAATTGGGTAGAAGATCTTACACAAGGCATTAAATGGGAGAGTATAGCATAAGGATGCTTTTCCTTCTTCCTGTTTTCAATTTTACTAACACAGACACACAGATTAACTGTGACAGTGAGAATGATTTTCCTTCTTCCTGTTCTCAATTTTACTAACACAGACACACAGATTAACTGTGACAGTGAGAATGGTTTTTCTTATTCCTGTTTTCAATTTTACTAACACAGAGACACAGATTAACCATGACAGTGGACAGCTTTTAAGGATTCATAAGTTGTAGACTCATTGGGGTAAAAATCCAGTGATTAGAAATCTTTATTAGGAGTTGAAAATTTCTCCCATACTTGTGTTTGGTTCAAAGAAAAGAAGGAAAGAGGAGGAAACATGAGGAGTCAATCACAACACCACACAAATTATAACCTCCAACATAGAATTAACGATTAGTTCCTTTCAAATTATCATCAATGCTATTCCTATCCAAGATATTATGCAGAAAATTATCATTAATCAAACAGTGGTATACATTAAACCACGTTCCCACTAAAAACTCATGTTTTTGAGACTAATGTACCATCACAAATACTGATTCATGAATCAAATTTTCACCATAACAGATATCATTGAAAAATCAAAAGAAAACCAGTAGTAGATTCACATTCACATTTATATATCAGCATTTACAACAAAAACTAAGTAACTACCAAAGTTATTCATGCCCTGTCTTGTCCATATAGTAAATGGCAAGACTCTTTTTTTTATTAGTACATTGAGATAAAAGCAAAACGGAAGAAAGAAAAAGACAAACTACAATACCAGGAATTCAACTCCCAGGGCATCTGCCATTAAGAGAGGCTTCAAATCCTGTGGGGGAGACTCAACCAGCTGAAAACCCACCCCAGAGTTCAGCCCAAGTTTAGCCATCTTGTCCACGCACTGATTTCCCTCCCAGAGAAAACGACCAACCTGCAGGTTCCAAGGCCTACTTGCTAGTTACTTAACACAAGCGATAATAGCAGCATAACGGTGAAAACACACAAAAGGTTGTGTGATGAGGGAGATGTCATTGCTGGAGTCGGAAACAGAAATGCAGACCACCTCTTGGAACCCCAAATCCCAGGCCAGCAATGATCCCCTAACAAGAGCAAGGAGTTCCCAATGTCACCATAGAAGCCTTGAAACCACTTACATAATTTAAGATAAATCAAAATAAGCAAATGCGGTATACCTTAATTTTTATATGGCAAAACCAAGCTTGGAACATAATCATGAGAGAGAAATGAAAACTTGTAGGAATCAAAATCTTGAATTCGGTCTATTCTATTATCTCTCAGATTATAAAAAACAAACTCAGAACCTTCATCGTTTGCCAGCAACAGAACGTCTTCGTTTTCAGACATACACAAAGGTGTCACAAATCTATAATAAGGTGGACAGCCATGATTACGAAAATGTTCATAACTTACATTCAGTAATCGAGTCCAAGACCTTTCAACTCCAAATTCCCTCGTCAGCCAAACAACAAAATGGGTTCTTCTCTGATCATGAGAAAGACACAGGCAACCCTTCAAAACCCCAAGACAAGGCTCAACAACAGGAACTTCAGAAAGACCATCAGGCATCAACACATATCCATATGTCTCTTTCTTCAGATCATACGAAAAAATCACTAACTCATTGATAGCAACGGTTTCCCATTGGTAATCAGAACCTGGCCTGCGAAGCGCTAGCCAGTTAACAGTGTCATCCACAAATTGTCCACAAAGTTGTTGTTTTAGAATGGGAAAAGCAGGGCAAGTTAAAATCTTTCTCCAACAAGGGTCACCCAAGCAGCGAACTCTAACCTCCCTTTGCTGTGATTTACCATACAAGAGAATTACCACAACCTTATAAGTGTCACTCAAATCATCATATCCAAACCCAAACTTTGTGTACTCACAAGCACGACGATAATTCACAACTTTACAATCGTTTGAATGGAGACGTAAGCGCGGAAAATCTTCGGACATGATCCTTGTGGCCGGGTTCCAAATCCGGATGCGGTATTCTTCGAATCCATCTTTGTGAGAAGAATCAAACAAGCAAACCAACCCATTGCAGACACCGAAGACGAAGTTGTAGTACTTGAATCGGTGGCAACCATCGATGACAGTGGATGATGGGTTCTCAAGTAAACGGCGAATAGAGCAGGGTGTGAAACAGGTTACGCATTCGTAATTATCGAAAGTTAACAGGACATGGGTGTTCTTGGGTAGCCTTTGAAGGTGCAATTTGATGAATGAAGGGTGGAAAATGAGGGAATACCAAGCCTTGGAAACGCACCTGAATCGCATTAGAGGCTTCACTGGAAGCCATGACAGGATTTCGACTATGAGTTCCTGAGGGAGAACTGGAGAAGCAGCAGCAGCCATTGTTCTTCCAAAACCCTAGCGGAACGATACCGACGCTGCCTGAATTGTTCAAAATGGTCTTCTTGACTGTCACAAACCCACCCACTTTTTCATTTTCCAAATGGTTCCTTTTTTTTTTTTTCTTTTCTTTTCTTTTCTTTTCTTTGAAGTCCTTAACCCTTTGCTTGAGTATAAAAGAGACGAAATGAGGAGTAATTTTTAAGAAATAAAAGTGGATTTCACATTTTTTTTTAATTCATATATTTTTTTCCCTCTTTTCTTCCATTCTCTTCTACATAATCACAGACACACCATGAGCATCTTCTTGCGTGGCTTGGCGACCCATGTTATGCCACCTGTGTACAACAAAATTTGATAGTTACAATAATTGTAATAAAATAATTTATATTAAAAAATGTCAAATAATACATATATCCTCATTTTTAAAAACAATTTACTTATTTTTAATTAGATAATGTTAAATGAAATTTTTATCCTTATTTAAATAATTGGATAATCTTAATCACATTTTCTTTATAAGTGTGGAGTAAGAGTGACAAAATGGATTTAATCCGACCAGTCAATCCGTCAATCAACTTTTTTTTTTGAGTTATACGGAGATTTTCAACCTGTCAACCCACTTTAATCCACTCCATTTTTTACTCATCAAAAAATCGGACGGACCAACTTGTTAACATTTTTTTTAATATTTATTTTGATATTTTATACATATATTATTAATTTTTATTTTATTTATTTTTTCTCTAAATAAATAATTATTCGAAATTTAATGTAATACATTCAATTTTTAATAAGTATTTGTTATTTAATATTTATAAATGATAAAAATTAATTAAAATAATTAATATATTTATTATTTTATTTTTTTCTACATTTTTTTGTCTTTGATATGCCAATAGACCATCAACCTGAGCATATATAGGACAAGCTTGAATTTTAACCCCATTTTTCTTATGCATGGCGGGTCTACCCAACTCCTTTTTGGTTGGTCAACAATAGGACGACACAGATTGACTCGTTTTACCACCCTTGTGTGGGAGGCACAAGAGAAAGAGAGAGGATGATGGAAGCTTGCTTGTGGGGCTTCTATGGAGGCTGGATCTTTGAGTTTCAATGAAGTCCTTTAATGGTGATTTTCCACCATGGAGATGCAGCGGAAGACAAAGGAAACGAGGTGAGAGGAGGCGCCATCCACTAGGGAATAAGCCATGGAAGAAGGAGCTTCACCACCAAGATGAGCCTTGGATAAGAAGCTTGGAAGGATGCTTCAATGGAGGAAAAGAAAGAGGGAGAGAAAGAGAGAGGGGGGAGCACGAAATTGAAGGAATAAAAGAGGGAGAAAAGTGGAACTTTGAAGTATGTCTCACAAGACTCTCACTCATCAAAGTTACAACAAGTGTTACACATGCTTTTATTTATAGACTAGGTAGCTTCCTTGAGAAGCTTTCTTGAGAAAACTTCCTTGAGAAGCTTCTTAGAGAAAACTTCCTTGAGAAGCTAGAGCTTAGCTACATACACCCCTCTCATAACTAAGCTCACCTCCTTGAGAAGCTTCCTTAAGAAGATTCCTAAAGAAGCTAGAGCTTAGCTACACATACCTCTCTAATAGCTAAGCTCACACCCCCTATAATAGCTAAGCTCACCCCCATGACAAAAAACATGAAAATACAAAAAAAAGTCCTTACTACAAAGACTACTCAAAATGGCCCGAAATACAAGGCTAAAACCTTATACTACTAGAATGGCCAAAATACAAGGCCAAAACGAAGGGAAAACCTATTCTAATATTTACAAAGATAAGAGGGCTCATACTTAGCCCATGGGCTCGAAATCTACCCTAAGGCTCATGAGAACCCTAGGGCCTTCCCTTGGATCTCTAGCCCAATCTACTTGGAGTCTTCTACCTAATGCCCTTGCGGGATAGGATTGCATCATTCCCTCCACCTTGGAAAGGATTTGACCTCAAATCCCGAGGTTCTTCATACTCTGGGCTCCTTCCCTCAACACCTGTAAAAAGAACAAAAACATATGTATTAGTGGTGTTTGGTATGTTGAAGTAAGGTAAGGTCTGAAAACCCATTTCCTGAGCATCTTCCCATGAAGGAACATGGTTTCTCACCAACTCAATGAGTGGTGCTACAAGTATAGAAAAATATGAGACAAACCTTTTGTAAAAGTTTGTTAAGTCATGGAAGCCCCAAATTTTTCTTATACTTGGTGGAGTGGGCCACTCAGGAATGACCTTTATTCTCTTAGGGTTCATGGGAACCCCTTGATCACTATTTGAAAAATTAAGAAAAGTAACGCAATAAAACATACATTTTTCTGTATTTTCATATTGATTATTCCTACCAAAAAGTATGACAAACCTAAGGTGTCCCATATGAGTACCTAAGTTTGTGTTGAAACTAAAAATAAGAACAAACCTACCTAATGGATCCCTATGTACACACACCATGAAGATGTTAGGTGTACGAGTGATTTTACAAAAGAGGGTTGCACCACTCAAAACATTCATCATACCACCCATTTTAGGGACTTGGTGCCTAATAATACCTATTTTGGGCACCAACAAAGTACAAGGATTTAAGCTCTTGCGAACCAAACCCTCATCCAACAACTTCTTTACTTGAGGAATAAACTCAAGCCCAAGAGGTGTGGCAATGCTAGCAAGTGTCTTTTTACAAAAGAGAAAATGTGGAGGTTGTCTAAGAGGGAAAGTTTCTTTAATGTTTGTCTTTATTGTAAAATGAGTTTCCTTCTTAGCTAACCTCTTGGAGGATACACTTACCTCCATACACTTCTCTTTAACCACTAATGGTTGTCCATCTTCTTGGGGGTAGATTTCTTCACTACATTCTTCCCCTTTTGCTTCTTCACTTTCACTAGAGGAAGGTGAAGTAGTAGCCTCATCTTGGCTACTATAAATGTCTTGGCCCCTCATAATCATGGTTTTTGTGGTGGGGCATTGAGAAGTAATGTGTCCTCTTCCAAGACATTTAAAGCACTTTATAGAGCTAGTTTTCTCTTGCATACTAGCCTTAGGGGCTTGCTTTTCTATTGTCTTCCCCTTATCATCTTTGGGCTTAGAAGGTGTCACCCCTAAGATGCCTTGACCTTGGTCTTTCTTTGGATAAGAGTGAGAGCCATAAGATTTTGAAGTAGACTTCTTTTTAAGTTGTTGCTCTACCCTTATTTCCCAATCTAAGTTAGCCTCTACATTGTCCTTCCCATGGAAGTATGAGAGGTTAATGTTAGACTCTTGAGGCTTTCTTTCCTTTTCTCTTCTATGAGAGTGAGGTCTAAGATGTGACCTATGCCTTCCTTCGTAATAGTCACAAAGTTCTTCACTTAGGCTCTTGCAAGAGTTATGACTACTATAGGAGGCATGTTTTTCTCTTTTCATTTCTTTCATTATTTTTCTTCTTTTTTCCTCTCTTATTTTCTTTCTTTCATCTTGACTTATTTCTTCCACTCTTTTTTTTCCTTTTTCTTTTCTCTCTTGTTTTTCTTTCCATAACTTGAGGGAACTCAACTCATCTAAGATTCTAGATAAATGGTCTTTATGACTAGTACCCTCGCCATTAATACTAGATGAATGATGACTCATGTTGGTTCCTAAGTTATGGTTCTTTCTTGTTGGAGGTTTGAAAACAAAAGGTAAAAGAAACTATGGTTGAAACTAGCCAAATAAACACTAAAAGAGGTGTGAAAGATAAGGTAAACAACTAATTGGTAAAAGGAAAGTTATCTAGGCAGTTTGTCAAGAAATGAAAACTAGGCGAATCCTAAGAGTGTTTGGATGACCACATTCAAGGTTCCCAACAAAACACTCACTATCCTAAGGAAAAATTGCCTAAAATTATTACACACAAATGGAAGTTTGGTAACCTATTGGAGGCTCCCGACTCACTTCCAATGAAAGGTCTTTTAGTTACAAAACTTGAAAGCAATGAAGGTAAGTAAATTGCAAATTACAAAATTACAAAACAGTCCTCAATTTTGGTGGGTGTTCTCTCTTTGGTGATTCACTCAATTTGGAATTCTTCTTAGTCCAATAGCTCTTAAGGTGGTTGGCCCTTTTTTCTTGACTCAAATTCTTCAAGGGATGGCACCAATCCTCCTTCCAATTCTCTATATGGCAACCCACAAACAAGGAAACAAAGAGACAAGCAATAACCAAAGACAAAAAAAAATGAAATGAAAGCTAAACCAATGGAGTTTTAACAAGACAATTTTTCAAGGATTATTTAACAATTAAAGCAATGAAAAGGACATAGAAGCAAGCAAGGACTCAAAGAGAAACTTAGAAGGGCTCTAGAGTAGAGTAAAAAAACTGAAAAAAAAGACTCAAAAAAACCTCTAGCTTTGGCACTTGTCTTCACACTAATTTTCAATTGAAATTTCGGAACTAAGATTGGTATAACATAGGCACCAATTATAGAATAAATTTTGAGCCAAAACAACAAGCACACTTCCCTTTCATTTTTTTTTCCTGGATACTGATTTTCCTGCCAACTTGTGTGATTTTTCGTATTTTTTCCTTTTATCCAAATCACTTGTTTCTTTTTTTTCTAACTTTTTTCCAGATGTCTATAAAATTCAGTAAAAATTTCAGATCAAAATTTGAAGTAACCAATTCTCAGTAATTTTTACAAGTTTGTATGTCCAAGCTGCCAGCACCAACGATTTTGTTTTTTAAGCATGGTATATTGATTGCCTTGGGCTTACTTTCAACCTTCCTATGTATGTTGAGCTCACTAGGATTGTTTACCACAGTTTTAGGAGTTCAATATTCACTTAGGATCAACATTTCAGCCAGCAATTCAATCACCAAAACTCAAATTCACAATAGACACAATCATAAGGAAACCTAAAAGTTCAAGAAAAGGTTCACAATCAAAGACTCTCTAAGAATTTTGCATGAACATGTTAAGGACTAATTAACATGAAAGATTTGACTCAAATCAAATAATAGGCTAAAAGAATTTCATACACTCATGAGAAAATGAGTTAGACAAAGAAACAAGAAAATAAAATCCAGCACAACATAAGAAATCTTATGTGACAAGTTTCATGACTAGACATGACTTCTATGACAAAACTACAATAGGTGAACAAGTCACTCTAGATTTTTGAGGTTTTCTTCTACTTTAATATTTTTGTAAGAATTTTATGATTTAGGTTTCAGCCACAAAAAATAACAAGACAAAACTCAAAGGAACCTAAACTCAACACAATCCATGGTTCAAGAACAAGAAATTTGAACCATAGAAAATAAAATCTAGCTTCTATAACTAGTTTAATCGGTGAAAATGCTAAAGAATCATGTTAACAACATTTAGCACAAGACATTTGAGGAGATACATGGAGAAAAAAATGAAGAAAAAACAATGGAAGAGAAGGTAAAGCAAAAAATTAATGGAGGTTTAAGGAGCACCTACTTGAAGCTCTTGTGCTCTGATTACCACTTGATGGAAGCTTGCTTGTGGGGCTTCTATGGAGGCTGGATCTTTGAGCTTCAATGAAGTCCTTTAATGGTGATTTTCCACCATGGAGATGCAGCGGAAGACAAAGGAGAAGAGGTGAGAGGAGGCGCCATCCACTAGGGAATAAGCCATGAAAGAAGGAGCTTCACCACCAAGATGAGCCTTGGATAAGAAGCTTGGAAGGATGCTTCAATGGAGGAAAAGAAAGAGGGAGAGAAAGAGAGAGGGGGGAGCACGAAATTGAAGGAATAAAAGAGGGAGAAAAGTGGAACTTTGAAGTATGTCTCACAAGACTCTCACTCATCAAAGTTACAACAAGTGTTACACATGCTTCTATTTATAGACTAGGTAGCTTCCTTGAGAAGCTTTCTTGAGAAAACTTCCTTGAGAAGCTTCTTAGAGAAAACTTCCTTGAGAAGCTAGAGCTTAGCTACATACACCCCTCTCATAACTAAGCTCACCTCCTTGAGAAGCTTCCTTAAGAAGATTCCTAAAGAAGCTAGAGCTTAGCTACACATACCTCTCTAATAGCTAAGCTCACCTCCTTGAGATGAGAAGCTAGAACTTAGCTACACACCTCCTATAATAGCTAAGCTCACCCCCATGACAAAAAACATGAAAATACAAAAAAAAAGTCCTTACTACAAAGACTACTCAAAATGGCCCGAAATACAAGGCTAAAACCTTATACTACTAGAATGGCAAAAATACAAGGCCCAAACGAAGGAAAAACCTATTCTAATATTTACAAAGATAAGAGGGCTCATACTTAGCCAATGGGCTTGAAATCTACCCTAAGGCTCATGAGAACCCTAGGGCCTTCCCTTGGATCTCTAGCCCAATCTACTAGGAGTCTTCTACCCAATGCCCTTGCGGGATAGGATTGCATCAGAGGAGGGCGTTGATAGGTGATGCATAAAAATATTACATGTACAAGACAAAGACAAGTGTACCCTACGCAGTAATAGCAGTAGACTAAAAGTTCGGATATCAAACCCTAAAGACCAGTAATATTCCCTAATAATCAAAATTATTAAACCAAATATTTAGGAATATCAAAATAGAGATTGAAGTATTTTTGTAATTTTTATTTAAGAGAAAACAATAAAATTATTGTAGAAGAGAGATTTGAGTGATATTAAAAGCGAGCAAGGATTATGATTCACTAGTACCAATTTTCTCCTAATCTCAGCTCCTATGTGTAGAAGCAAAGCTTCCAAGATTATTTTGATGATACCAAAGATTATTAAATATCCATTCAAAGAAGATTAAAGAAATCAAGAAGATTCAAGTGTAGATTCAAGAGAAGACTCAAGATATGCAAGAACTTCAACAAAAACATCAAGATAAGTATAAAAAGAATTTTTCAAAGAAAAGATTGAATAGCACAATTTATCCAAAAGAATTTTTCAACGAAAAATCTTTTACCAGAGTTTTTACTCTTTGGTAATCGATTACCAAAAGCCCAAAACAGTTTTATAACTGTTTTACAAAGTAGTAATCGATTACCATGGGAATGTAATCAATTACCAATGTTTTTGAGCGTTGAATTTCAAATCTCAAGAGTCACAACTTGTGGCAAAATATTTTCAAAATAGTGTAATCGATTAAAAAAAATTTGTAATCGATTACCAGTGGTTTTTGAATGTTGGATTTCAAACCTCAACATGAAGAGTCACAACCTTTGATAAAATAAACTGTGTAATCGATTACACCATTATGGTAATTGATTACCAGTGACTGGTTTTGAAAAATTTTCAAGAGTCACAACTTTTAAAGTGACTGGTTTTGAAAAAATTGCCAAGATTCACAACTTTTAAAGTGACTGGTTTTTGAAGAAATCGCCAAGAGTCACAACTTTTAAAGTGACTGGTTTTTGAAGAAATTGCCAAGAGTCACAACTTTTTTAAAGTGACTGGTTTTGAAGAAATTGCCAAAAGTCATAACTTTTAACATGGTTTTTTCAAGAACCATCAAATGGCTATAAATATGTGACCATGGCACGAATATCAAGATGATCATTCTGAACATCTTTCTAAAAGTTTTTGTTCAACACTTGCTTTGTCAAGAAAAGTTCATTGGGCAAAAACTTGTGTTATTCTATTTTCTTCCTCTCCTCCATTCTTACAAAAAACTTTTCAAGAGACCTACTCTTGGTGACTGTTTTCAAGAGAAGGTCTTCTTGGTTGCAAACACTGAACACAAGAGACCAACGTTCCTTGGGTTCATTGCAAGAAGCAGAATTTGCTTCTTGGTTGATCACTGGACACAAAAGACCAACATCTTTTGGGTTCATTGCAAGAAGTGGGTATAAATTCTTGGTTGTTATCACTGGACACAAGGGATCAACGTTCCTTGGGGTTCATTGCAAGAAGTGGGAATAAATTCTTGGTTGTAATCACTAAACACAAAGGAGGGAAGTCCTTTGTGGTTCATTGCTTGTAAAGGATTTTACAAGGATAGTGGAAATCTCAAGCGGGTTGCTTGGGGATTGGACGTAGGCATGAGTTGAGGCCGAACCAGTATAAATCCGATTTTGCATTCTCTCTTCCCTTAATCTTCTTTACTTTCTGTTGTGTTTATATTTCTGTAAGGTTACTTCTCCTTATTTGTTATTCTAGTAACTTACAATTGAAGAAATAATTGAATCTAGGGAATGTCTAAGAAAGGGAAATTTTCAATTAGGAATAGTCAACGAAATCTTAATTCAACCCCCCCTTCTTAAAATTTCTGAGGCCACTTGTCCAACAAGTGGTATCAGAGCAGGTTTCTTGTAGAAAGTTTAGAAACTTCAATAAATATGGCCTCAGCAAATTTCTTATTCCCAGAAGGAAATTCCATGATAACTGCCATTATAGAATCTAAAAATCTATCTACTATGTCTTTTGCCATATTATTTGAAAAATTGCAGAAACACGAGATAGAATTGCAAAAACTTAATCAAAATGAGAAAGAGCAAGCAAACGTATGCTTAATGACCAAGAATCATGAAAACAATGAGGAGGAGCCCTTGAAGAAAAAGTGGTACATAGACAGTGGATGCTCTAAACACATGACAGGAGATGCCTCAAAGTTCACAACTATTTCTCCTAAGAAAAGTGGGCATGTAACCTATGGCGACAACAATAGAGGTAAAATTCTTGGAGTCAGAAAAATAGGTACGAACTCTTCAACCTCTATTGAAAATGTTTTACTTGTTGAAGGGCTTAAGCATAGTTTGCTTAGTGTTAGTCAATTATGTGATAGATGTTATAGAGTATCTTTTGATTCTCAAAAATGTGTCATTAGACATGAACATGATAAGGATATAGAGCATGTAGGATTTAGAGAAAATAATGTTTACATGTTAGATTTAAAACAAAAATCAGATGATAATCAATGTTTTCTTAGCAAAGACAATGATCCTTGGCTATGGCATAAAAGGATCGCTCACATAAATATGGAACATTTAAACAAATTAATTTCAAAAGATTTGGTTGTTGGCTTGCCAAGACTAAAATTTGTAAAAGATAAACTATGTGATGCATGTCAAAAGGGAAAACAAACTAGAACATCATTTAAATCCAAAAATATTGTTTCAACTACTCAGCCTTTACAATTATTACATATGAATTTCTTTGGTCCATCTAGAGTCATGAGTTTTGGTGGAAGTTATTATGCACTTGTCATAGTTGATGATTATTCTAGATATACTTGGACATTTTTCATCACTCATAAAAATGATACATTTCAAGCATTTAGGAAACTTGCAAAAGTTATTCAAAATAAGAAAAACCTCAAAATTATTTCTATAAGAAGTGATCATGGGGGAGAATTTGAAAATAAAGAATTTGAAATGTTTTGTGATGAATATGGCATTGAACATAATTTCTCTGCACCTAGAACTCCTCAACAAAATGATTTTGTTGAAAGGAAAAATAGATCCTTAGAAGAAATAGCAAGAACCCTATTAAATGATACTCCTCTTCCAAAATACTTTTGGGCGGAAGCCATTAATACTGCATGTTACATCCTAAATAGGGCTTTAATAAGACCCATCTTAAAGAAAACTCCTTATGAATTATTCAATGGTAGAAAACCAAACATTTCACATTTACATGTCTTTGGTTGCAAATGTTTTGTATTAAATAATGGAAAAGAAAACTTAGGAAAGTTTGATGCCAAGGCAGATGAAGGAATCTTCCTTGGCTATTCCTTGCATAGTAAAGCATATAGAATATACAATAAGAGAACTATGAATATTGAAGAATCCATTCATGTTTCCTTTAATGAGTCTAATGTTATTTCTCCAAGAAAGGATGTGTTAGATGATGTTTCAGATAGAAGAGATACATACTCATGAAAGGGATTCTAAAAGGAAAAGAGATGAAAGCAATGAGGATTCTCAAGACTACGTAACTCAAGCAAACAATGATCTTCCAAAGGAGTGGAAAGCTTCCAGAAATCATCCTCTTGACAACATTATTGGTGATATCTCTAAAGGGGTAACTACTAGACACTCTCTCAAAGATTTATGCAATAACGTGGCATTTGTTTCTATGATAGAACCTAAAAACTTAAAAGAAGCCATAATAGATGATCAATGGATAATTGCTATGCAAGAAGAGTTAAATCAATTTGAGAGAAATAATGTTTGGGAACTAGTTGAGAAACCACATAACTACCCCATTATAGGAACAAAATGGGTATTTAGGAATAAGTTAGATGAACATGGCATAGTCATTAGAAATAAGGCTTGGTTAGTTGCAAAAGGATATAATCAAGAAGAAGGAATAGATTATGAAGAAACTTATGCTCCTGTTGCAAGACTAGAAGCCATTAGAATGCTCTTAGCTTATGCATCCATTATGAATTTTAAGCTTTATCAAATGGATGTTAAAAGTGCCTTTTTAAATGGCCTAATTCAAGAAGAAGTATATGTAGAACAACCCCCAGGTTTTGAAAATTCAGATAAGCCAAATCATGCTTATAGATTGAAAAAGGCACTATATGGTTTAAAACAAGCCCCTAGGACACGATATGAAAGACTAAGCAAATTTCTCATAGAGAAAAACTTTTCTAGAGGAAAAGTGGATACCACTCTGTTCATAAAGAAAAAGGATGATGATATTCTATTAGTTCAAATATATGTTGATGATATTATTTTTGGATCCACTAATGATTCTATGTGCAAGGAATTTTCTCTTATATGCAAAGCGAATTTGAGATGTCAATGATGGGAGATTTAAACTACTTCCTTGGGCTACAAATTAAGCAAACCAACGAAATCATATTTGTCAACCAAGCCAAGTACTGCAAAGAACTGATCAAAAGATTTGGGATGGAAAATTCAAAGCACATGGCCACACCCATGAGCACTGGCTGTTACTTAGATAAAGATGAATCTGGTCAGTCTATATACATGAAACAATATCGAGGTATGATTGGATCTCTTCTCTATTTATCTGCTAGTAGACTAGACATCATGTTTAGTGTATGCATGTGTGCTAGATTCCTATCCAATCCCAAACAATCATACTTGAGTGCAGTAAAAAGGATTATTAGATATCTCTTAGGAACTATTAACCTAGGATTATGGTATCCTAAAAACTCTACATGCAACTTAATAGGTTATTTTGATTCGGATTTTGCCGGATCCAAAACCGACAGGAAAAGCACTAGAGGAACTTGCCAATTTATAGGATTTACTCTTGTCTCATGGCACAACAAGAAGCAAAATAGTGTTGCTTTATCCACTGCCGAAGCAAAATATATTTATGCTGGCAGTTGTTGTGCACAAATCTTATGGATGAAGCAACAATTGTCTGATTATGGAATTATTCTTGATCACATACCCATTAAGTGTGACAATACCAGTGCCATTAATCTATCCAAAAACCCAGTACTACATTCTAGAACAAAGCATATAGAGATTAGGCATCACTTTTTAAGGGATCATGTTCTTAAAGGCGATTGTGTTTTAGAATTTGTAGATACTAAAAATCAACTTGCTGACATTTTCACCAAACCTCTCCCAAAGGAAACATTCTTTGCCATTAGAAGAGAACTTGGTCTTTTAGATGCTAGTGACTTAGATAAATAGGTGTTCATTGTGTTTTTTGTCTTGTTGCTATGTCTGTTAGCATATGATATATGTTTGTTATTTTATTTCATTTTCGCGCACTTTGGCTTTTTTATGTTGCCAAAAGGGGAGAGAAAATGGCTATTTTAGAAATCAAGATATTATATTTGCTAAGTTTTAAATTAAGCATAAAATCAAAAAGAAAGGGGGAGAAAAAGATGAGTGAACGATAGATCAAATATTGTATATATTCTCTTGATTTCAAGATTTATCATCATTAAAAAGGGGGAGATTGTAGAAGCAAAGCTTCCAAGATTATTTTGATGATGCCAAAGATTATTAAAGATCCATTCAAACAAGATTAAAGAAATCAAGAAGATTCAAGTGAAGATTCAAGAGAAGACTCAAGATATGCAAGAACCTCAACAAAAGCATCAAGATAAGTATAAAAAGAATTTTTCAAAGAAAAATCTTTTACCAGAGTTTTTACTCTCTGGTAATCGATTACCAGAAGCCCAAAATAGTTTTATAACTATTTTACAAAGTAGTAATTGATTACCATGGGCATGTAATCGATTACCAATGTTTTTGAACGTTGAATTTCAAATCTCAAGAGTCATAACTTATGACAAAATTTTTTCAAAATAGTGTAATCAATTACACAATATTTATAATTGATTACCAGTGGTTTTTGAACATTGGATTTCAAACCTCAACATGAAGAGTCACAACCTTTGATAAAATAAACTGTGTAATCGATTACACCATTATGGTAATCGATTACCAGTAACTGGTTTTGAAAAATTGCCAAGAGTCACAACTTTTAAAGTGACTGGTTTTGAAAAAATTGCCAAGAGTCACAACTTTTAAAGTGACTGCTTTTTGAAGAAATTGCCAAGAGTCACTGTGACATCCTGGAAATTTCTACCCGGAATTTTTTGTAAACGGTGCATTTTGAATGATTATATATATATAAGTATTATTCAGTGTATATGCATATATGTTCTTGGTAGAAGTAGGAATAGTGGGGGCTAGATACGCAGGTTAGGCTAATTAAGGAAGAGAAATCCATAACTGGGAGGTTATGGGTTAATTCTTAATTAATTAGTCTAAAAATCATCGTTTTGCGTGTGACTTAGAATTTAACAAAACCAACCTCTGAACTACGCTTAAGGTTTCATTCTGAGCGTTTTGATATATATATATATATTGCCTACTTTCGAAAACTAGCCTTGACGGGCGCAGAGAAACGCGAGGGACTGGAACCAGAGGAACGACACGCAAACCGAGGCAGGATTTTGGCATTTCAAAAGGTCAGATTTTTCTCTTCATGTGGCTGAGCATGAGTCACATCAAGAGAAAAGTGGGCCTTTTGCTCCACTCAAATGGAGACATGTGGCATAACTTAAAATAAAACAAAAGAAAAGAGAAAAGCTTTTCTTTTTAACTAAAAAGCTGTTTTCTCTCTCCTCACTCAACCAAAGAAAATTTCAGAAAGCTCTTTTCTCTCTCTCACATTGCCATTCTCTTCTTCTTCCTCCACCATTGAAGCTCCAACAAAGCTCCAACCTTTGGTCACCATTTATGCTCCAAATCGCGAAAGGAGGGCATTTTCGGAGTCGTGAAGCGCATCTCTACGTGTGGGACCTCGAAATTTCAGGTTTGGGTAGACTTCTTTCTCACTTGATTTTCGTGGGTATTGGGTTTTGGGAGATATGATGGGTAGTTTTGCCAGGTTTCTGCTTCATGATAGTTATTTGTGAAGAAATTTGTTGAAAGCATGTTGAACTTGCCATGTTTGGATGAGTTAAGCTTACCCATTCGGTTTTAGGGTTTTTATGATGATGCTTTTGATGTTGGTGTGCTGAAATTGCTTATGGAAAACTGCTAGGGATGAAGGGTAGAGTTAACCTAGGGTTAGAAAGTGAGAATATGGTGTTATGAGTGGAAAAAGAGTGAGTCTTTGAGAGTTGGAAGGCCAAATCTGGATTTAGTGGTATTTGGAGGTTAAAGTGAGTTAATCATAGCTTGAAATGTCATTTAGGACTTAGGAGAAAGTTTGGGCTGTGCAAGAGAGAAAATTAAATGACCAAAGTGAACAAAGGGCCACTTCTAGGGTAAAATTGGGTGTTGAGGAGTCAAATTTTGATCCGGTGAAATTTTAGGTGTAAATCCAGTTTGAACAAGCTTAAATTGATGTTATAGACTTGTGTGAGGTGAGAGTTTGCTTCAAATTTATCCCACTCTCAATTTCACTTCTCAAACCTTGAAAATCCATTAAATTGAGGGGTTTTGGATACCTAGATTTTGTGTTGTTGTGGTCTGAAGCTTGTCCTTGGTTTAGACATGATTGGTACATGATTTGAGACTTGTAGGATTCAATTTGGGCAAAATTGGATGAGGGAAAGAGTGGTTTTCGAAATCTGCACTTTATGCAGAATTTTGCTGTTGAAATGTGCAGCAGAAATTTGCATAAGTGCAGAAAAATACTATGTATTTGCTGGTTGTGGAAAGAGTAGTACAGAATGAGTTCTTGATGTTTGCTAGTAGATCCCAACGGTCAAAATGTAGACTTATGTACTAGAGACTTCCAGTAAAATTTTCGAGTCGATCCAACGGTTAACGGATTGGAACGAAGGAAATGTTACTGAGGTCTTTAAGTGAGAAAAAGCTGTGATTTTGGTTTGAGTTTTGGGCAGAGTTTTCTGCCTTTGCCCTGTTTTGCTTGGTTTGTTAGTTTGTGATGATTTGGATGTTGAATTACCTGGATTTTGGGGAAGCTTGGGAGGATTGATGGGGACCCGGTGTTGAGAGAAACGAGGATATGGGCTACGTGGGAGTACGTGAGCTCAGTTGGAGGTGGGCAACAGGGGATGGTGGGTTTATACGTGATTTGTGGATGTGGAAAACTTGTTGTGCACCATCGCCCGACCGCCACCTAGTACCACATGTGATGGGTACCCCATATTCCTACAAGCTTGAGATGAGGAAGTGTAGAAGGGTGAAACTTCCTGCTTTTATTCGTTGACCACAGAGTGGTACCTGGAGATATGTCGCGGGGGTCAGGAGACCTTGGGGACGTCAGGTGGGGTGCTATTGCCCAAAACCAAGCTTGACCAATCCCGACCCAACCCGGGCATAGTCAGTCAGTGAGAACCTGTGATGTACCTAAGCAGGCGAGCTCCTGGCAGTCAACAGATAAAAGGAACAAAGACCACAAAGTAAGGAGGCTTGTGTGGTGGCTGGCTAGCTGTGAATATTGTGTGATATATGGGTTATGGCCTCTGGTAATCGATTAACAAGGGTGGGTAATCGATTACAAGGCTTAAAAATGAAGACAGGAGGCTAAGATGGTCTCTGGTAATCGATTACCAAGGGGTGTAATCGATTACCAGGCTTGAAAACGAGGTCAGGAAGCTAGGAGAGCTTCTGGTAATCGATTACCAAGGGGTGTAATCGATTACCAGGCTTAAAAAGGGAACTGGAAGATTGTGGAGGCCTCTGGTAATCGATTACTAGTCTGTGTAATCGATTACACAGAGGAATGGGTCACTGGTAATCGATTACCAGGTATGTGTAATCGATTACACAGTGCCTTTTTCAGTTTTTCATGTCCTGAAGCTGTGTGATTCGAGTGTGGCCTCTGGTAATCGATTACCAAGGCTGTGTAATCGATTATCAGAGATGAAAAGCCTAAAGATACCCCTTTTACTTGCATGTAGTGGTTATGAGACACATAGTGTTGACTACGTAGTTAGATATCGCGTGAAAGAGTCTACCCCTTTCCTTTTCTTTTCTTGTAGATCATGATGGCGGCACAGCTAATCCATGATCGAGTGGAGATGGAGTGCCTAGAGGGAGCTTGGGAGACCCTCGAAGGTAACACGAGGTGCCGATTTCAGGGCACGATTCGATTTACAGCTACTTCATTGGTGCATCCAGATGAACCCGCGCGCACGCTTTAGCACACTGTGGAGTGGATACTACCCACGTCTACACCATATCGTCTAGTGGAGCCAGTCCAAGTGATCGAGGTGACGTCATCCGAGGAAGACCCTGAGGAGGATCTTGAGGAGCTACCTCCTGAGCCTGCTGTGGATGCTCTTGACTTTCTAGAGGGTGACGAGGACCCACTTCCTGAGGTGGATTCTCCCGAGGAAGTCATGTCGGCATCTAAGGCAGACTCTACGAAGGATAGTGGCCCGGGAGAGATGGCGATCAGTGGAGGCTCTTCATCATAGTAGACAACTCTTCGGACTAGTTTTATATACTTTTTGAGGGTGGATGTATCTAGGACTGACTGTTAGGTTTACTCTTTTGTTTTTGTATGGGTAGACCTATTGTATAGGAATTTGATGATTGTATACATGTGGTTGAAGCCACCACTGTGGACACCTTTGCTCTGGATGACACTATGTATTTTGTAAAACTCCCATATTTTGGACAGCTATTAAATGATGAATGTACTTATGTTTAACCTTGTTATTTGAAAAGAAAGCATTAGCAAACTTTATTTACAAAAGAGTTTACCGACCGTATTTTATTTTATTATTTTCACGTGACGACCTAAAGTAATGGTTGGTATACTCTTCCTTTGAAACAACAAAATAGTTTAGAGATTACGAGTGGTAAGAAAGAAACGACTCCGAATAGAGTTGTGAACTAGCCATTCAGGACTCTATAATGAGGATTTTCCTTCTGAACCTAATTATTGGGAAGAGAGAAAGAAATGAAAAAGAAAACGAATAAAGAAAAAAATTTACCATGGTTTTTGTTAATTAAATCATTACTATTAAACCAGTCATTATTTTGGGGACGCCACAGTCACAACTTTTTTAAAGTGACTGGTTTTGAAGAAATTACCAAAAGTCACAACTTTTAACATGGTTTCTTCAAGAGCCATCAAATGGCTATAAATATGTGACCATGGCATGAATTTCAAGATGATCATTCTGAGCATCTTTCTAAAAGTTATTGTTCAACACTTGATTTGTCAAGAAAAGTTCGTTGGGCAAAAACTTGTGCTATTCTATTTTCTTCCTTTCCTCCATTCTTACAAAAAACTTTTCAAGAGACCTACTCTTGGTGACTTTTTTCAAGAGAAGGTCTTCTTGGTTGCAAACACTGAACACAAGGGACCAACGTTCCTAGGGTTCATTGCAAGAAGAAGGATTTGCTTCTTGGTTGATCACTGGACACAAAAGACCAACATCTTTTGGGTTCATTGCAAGAAGTGGGTATAACTTCTTGGTTTTTATCACTGGACACAAGGGACAAACGTTCCTTGGGGTTCATTGCAAGAAGTGGGAATAACTTCTTGGTTGTAATCACTGAACACAAAGGAGGGAAGTCCTTTGTGGTTCATTGCTTGTAAAGGATTTTACAAGGATAGTGGAAATCTCAAGCGGGTTGCTTGGGGACTGGACGTAGGCACGAGTTATGGCTGAACCAGTATAAATCCGATTTTGCATTCTCTCTTCCCTTAATCTCTTTTACTTTTTGTTGTGTTTATATTTCTTTAAGGTTACTTCTCCGTATTTGTTATTCGAGTAACTTACAATTAAAGAAATAATTGAATCTAGGGAATATCTTAGAAAGGGAAATTTTCAATTAGGAATAGTCAACAAAATCTTTATTCAAGCCCCCCTTTTTAAAATTTCTGAGGCCCCTTGTCCAACACTATGAAATTCCTACCACAATTAATTACTGATTCCCAAAATCAATCAAAAGCCTATGATCAAGGTCTAATGATGCTCTTGCCTTAAACCAATACTCCAATGATCATAGATATATTGATTCAAGTCAAGGGGTATAATCAGAATGGGGGATGATCAATTAAACATTAATTAATCTATCGAAGATTACCCTAATAGTTTGATCATGAAATTTGGTGTAAAACATTCTCTACCTAGGTTTACCAAACATATGCAAATGATCACCATAGTACATTTAATTAAGTATAAGAATGATCAGTTCTTAATTGAAACACTAGATGTAAGGAATAGAATTAGTTAACATAAAACATGAGAAATTTCATTAAGAATAGAGAAAATAGTACAATTGGACACTTGCATCATAACCCCTGGACTAAGGTGACTAGTCGCTCATGAGAGCATAACTCGAAAACTTATATGAAATAAACATAGACATACCAATAAGGGAGGAACGATGATCATGATTCGTCCTCATGGTGTTTTCCACGCTTCAGAACTCTTAAAACCCCTCAAAAGTGCTCTCCAATTCATAAATTATGAAAAAGAAAAAAATATACAGAAAATAATCCCTATTTATAGATTCTTAAAGATATCAGTAAAAAAGGAGTACTATGGCAATGATGGAATCCACCACAGCCATGATTGGAAACTTGTGATGCTGAAGCCTTTGGGGCATTATGGAATGATCACAACCCTCATGGTGTTGACCATTGCCGTGATGAAAACTATCATAGTCGTTCTTAAAAAGTTGATGATGTTTTGTAGGGCAGTTATCCTTTTATCATAGTTGTATTACTTACCACGATCGTTATCACATGACAAAGTTCCAACTCTCTCACTCAATTGAGTGACTTATAATTTTGCAAGATAAAACTAGTGTCCAAACATGAGTTCTATGATCCTCTAAAATTTCAATAACTAAAAATAGAAGTTTGGTGTATTTCTTGTATTATTTAATTACTTAATTAATTTGGATTAGTTGAAGTATTGTGTGAATTATCCTTGTGTAACTGCTTGGTGTGGATGTTAGTGATAGAGGGGTATCTAAACAGCATAAGGACCTAGAAGCATTTCAGGAGTTGAAGGGTCTAATGACAAGGTCCAAAGCCAAGCTTCTACAAGAAGAGATGACCAAGAGAATCAAGGATGGATTACTCATCAAAGGCAAGGAAGGAGGAAGCCACAAGGAGCTAAATTAGAGCACTTTGGGAATTTGTTGAACGGCTCACTTAGCGACACTAGCTTGCTAAGCGCAATTTCATCCAGAGGAAATAATTTGCTTAGCGACACTAGCTTGTTAAGCGCAATTCCAGCTAGAGGAGAAATTGCGCTTAGTATGAATGTCTCACTTAGAAGCAACCTTTTGCGAGTTTGAGTTGGGCCAGCTTGCCCAAGCGAGCAAAATTTCGCCCAGGCGAGTTTAACGGGGTTACAAATATGTTCAGCAACGAGAAAAACATGATTCTTCTACCCCTCTTCTCGTAAACCCTCACCCAAACCATAAACTCCCCTCCTTCTCCACCCACAACCACCGGCAAACACCATGAGCTGCCAACGCTTGCTGTCGGACCACCACATGGAGTGGA
Organism: Glycine max; assembly: GCF_000004515.6. Taxonomy (NCBI): domain Eukaryota; kingdom Viridiplantae; phylum Streptophyta; class Magnoliopsida; order Fabales; family Fabaceae; genus Glycine; species Glycine max. Next base: position 24,323,372 of record NC_038244.2, read on the forward strand.
GCCCTTTGATCCTAGCGGAATCTTCAAAACCCAACTCGTGGATTCAATAGAGAACAGAGCCCCGACCCTCCCTTCGTGGTTTCTTTGAGGTAATTGTGATTTCTATGCCTTTTCCTAGTTAGATTGAGCCTATCATTGTATCTCTTGTGATTTGGTTACTATTATTGGATGTTTTTATGTTTCCTTTGAAAAACCCTTGAAAATGAGACGTTGTAAAAGTTTCCTTTTTATAAAATTGATTCCATTTTGGTTACCTCTATTGAACCCTGATCACATTGGCATGATCATGATTTCAAAAATGATGTCTCTTTGATGTGGACCCCAAAAACACCATTTTAGCCCCTTTTAAAATTGATGGGTATTTGACCCCGAATGTTAAAATTGACCCTATCTTTGAAATCTATACTGAATTGTCTTCGATTTGGTATATAGAGCTCTATGTTTGGACCAATGAACGTGAACCTAAGAGATCTCAAAACAACGCTGCATGGAGCGAATGAGAAGATATAGATAGGTGAGGGGAGTTTGTGGCTTGTTTATAGCTCTTGATGCCATAGTTGGGGTTTGGGGACCTAATTATGTGGTTGTATGTTTGTCCCTGTTGCATGCTGGCTTTCAAGGAGAAACTGTGTTTTAAACTTATGGGATGAGATATATTTGTTATTAATGAATATAACTGTGAATGATGTTGTTGTATTGATTGAAATTTATGGGAAAAGTCTTAATTATAGAGGAGACTCTGTCCAAAATTTTAATTATGTCCTATTTATTATTATTTTTATTAAATTTTAAATGGGCTTAAAAGTTTGCTTGTATACTATAGTTTTCTCTTTAATTTAGAATTTTTCCTAAAATATCAGTCTCGTTATAATTACGAATTATTATTATATGTGATTTATTTTGTCTGAAGACCTGGGGAATGCAAATCTCATACATGATTTTATATGTATATATGGGGAATGTGATTGCTTGTGATGTTGATGACATTGAGATGAGATGATGTTGATGTTGATGATGTCATTGAGATGACTGTATGTTGAGTATGTACATGGGGATGTAGTGACCCTATCTGAATATCCCTAGAGAGGGAAGGGGATTGTTTAAAATTTTTAACTATCAAAGGTCAATGTATTGTAGGAGCCCATATTTCATACTGCATATTTGTGTTGAAATAGTATAAACTTGTCAGTAATTACTTGTGGTTATTCATGAGGATAAATCATGATACTTGAGGGTATTTCACTGGATTTGGAACTTCCTTAAGATTCATGTTTGATCAACATGGGAAGGGGGGAGTGACGACCTATGCACAACTGGGTGGCCTCGACAGTTGCTGCCAAGTTCTCCTAAGTGAGAGTGTCACGAGGACACACTTATGCTATTTTCTTTCGAGTTGAGTCAGGTGCATGCATCATTTCGAGCATAATTGATTTAAATTGTTGAAAACTTGATGATTAGTTTGTTAAGTGTATGTTAAACTGATAGGTTATTGAGAATTATTGTGATTATTTGTTATTGTTTTATTTCTAACCATTGTCATTTTATATTCATTAATCTTTTAAAATAAACTCACCCTTGCATTTTGTACCGTGTGGTTGGTGCATGTGATAATCTTGAACTTTTGTTTGTGGGAACAGATGAGCAGCAATAGGTGTCTTTGGAGGGAGGTCTTTTGTTGAAGCTACCAAGCCGACGTGATAACGTTGGAGTTTCTTTTAGGAGAGTTGTGTTTTGTTAGCAAATTCTTCCTTAGTTTGTCCCTTGATTTTTTTATTGGGCATGTAAATTCTAGGTTTAGATACATGTAAAAATTGAATTATACATTGACATGTGAATGATGTATAGTGGTTTAATATATGTATATATACATGTATTTATGCATTATTCGGTGAATGTATACTACAAAAAATTTATCACCGTTTTCATAATCAAATTAATAGAACTTTCACTTAAAATTGAAATTTTGAGTTTTAGAGTAGTGATATCGTAGCGACGAGGCGAGTCGTTACAAGTTCTGCCTAGGAAATGCATAAAAATAACACTCACAAAATATTACTCAAAAATTGGTTTATCAATAGGCGGCATTGGCATTGATGTTCAAAAGTAAGAAAACTTTGAAGTTTGTTAACATTGAAGAAGTAAGTCAACCTTGTAACACCCCAACAAATAACATCGGTGAAATAACAGGAAACAAACTAAAAATAGGGGGGTGAATAGTGTGTAGAATATTAAACACAGGTTGCCCACGGAGGATAAAGCAGATATTTAGTGAAGATCAATATGGTCATCCAATGATAGATAAAATAGAGTTCTTGAAACAATTTTTCAAATAAACACTTGGTGTTATAAAGGTGATAGAAAATGTTATAAGAATGCTTAATAAATCGTTATGGGGAGAAGTAGAAACACTTGGTTTATACTGGTTCACTCAACCTGAGCGATGTCCAATTCTCCTTTACTCACTAGTAAAAGGTTCCACTAATCAAAACTTGATTACAAAACAAGTATTCTATCCTGCCACTCCTGGCTTTACAAGTATTCTTAACACCACTTCTGGTACCTTCTTAGATTCCCCTTGAATATAAGAACCCAAGTATTGTTTAATGCTGAGCCACTTCTAGCTTTCACAAACAAATGCTTGAATGAATACAAGTATTCTTAACACTCAATTAGTGAATATACAGTTAAGCACAAATACAAAATAACTTTGATTCGTAGAGGATAAGCTAATGAAAACTTTGTATTGGTCGTCTAGTGATTTTAGCAGACTTTTACTTCATGTACTTTCTTGCACTCTTATTCCATTTTTCATCAATTGCTTCATTGATGGAGACAACCTTTTATAGACTTCAGTGAAGGATCTGTTACAGATCAACGTTGATTCCTTGAAATGACCATTGTCTCATACTGAAGAAAAATGCACCGTGTCATGCTCTGAATGGAAAGGAGTGATCCATAGTACAGACAACGTCAATGCTTTTTGTCTATAGTGAAAGTGACCTTTAAGGGAACTTTTCATAAAAACCATCTATACTCTTCTATACTGTCCTTTTCTTAAATTTAAATGTTAGCAATTCAAAAATAAGATAGGCAAATAGAATTTGAATGAAACAATACACGTGCACTTCCCTTTTTTGTCATATTTAGTCTTTGAGACTGGACGCATGAGTTTCCCTTAAGACAGTATGTTATACTGATTTACACAAGGGTGGACGCTCACTGGATATAATGTGATGATGCTAGATAAAAACACAACATTCTTTCTATAATTGTGAATGATACTAAATGTTGTAAATTCCCTCAACATAATGATCTTGTCCACTTGTCAAAACTCATGAAAATATCAATAATTTATACTTATTATTATGCATCAAAATCTAAGGTGGATGAGACACGTGGTTGTCCAAACATAACAATTGGAAAGAGAGGGATTCAAAGGTTGTGCAAGTATGAGATTGTATAGTTGAGGATGACTTAAAAAAATTAATTGATATTACCTATACAAGCAAGATACATCTACTTTTCGATAGGATATCAGTTAGGAACTCCATAGTTAAGCATGCTTGGCATGGAGCAATTATGGGACGAGTGAACTTTTTAGAAGTTTTCTAAAAAACATGTGAGTGAGGAAAAAACATGCTAAAAAGTCTCATGTTGATTTATGGGGACAGTCATTGATCCTAAAAGCAATTGAAGCAGATTGTCAAGGTCTTAGAAAGGGCTATCTACATAGGGTTCTGACCAACAAGAAAGTTGTGTGAAGTGTCACCATGTGAAATGTTGTAGTGTGAGCCACCGACAAGTAAAAAATCAGGGATGTTACAAACCTGGTGGCAGATTATGCAAATCATCTTGTGACAGATTGTGCAAAGCAAGGTATGAGAGTAGTTTGTTGTTTTGCTAGTAGTGTGAAAGATTTGTTTAGGGTTTGTCCATAATTTGTGGTGTTTACGTATATGCTAGTAAAGGTATTTATAAATGGGTTAGATTTACAGTTGGATGTGTGAGGGTTAGATTTACAGTTGGATGTGTGAGGGTTAGATTTATTCCCATTTTTTTTCATAATTCTGAAGTAAATGCATGTTATTTGGTAGCATTGTTTTTTCTTTAATTATGACACTTATTTATTTTATTGACAATTTTTTGTTTGAGTTTTTACACAATTTTTGGTGGGTAATTGCCTTATTAATGGTGTATTTGTGAACATAATGTTGTAGTGTAGGGTGGTGGAAAATTCCTAATTATGCAAATCTCACTAGAGAATAGTTATGAGGGACCTAGCTGGGGGAATGATTCAAAATAGAAGGTATATGTGTGTACAATTCAATGTTGTATCTATTGTTTGATTTCAATTAGATATGTGAATGCATTTTATACACTTAACAATAATGGTTTTTTAGTATGTTTAGCTTCTTAAATATGATATATAAATGCTTTTTAAGGGTATGGAAGACAACTGTTTAGAACATGAGTATTTTCCAGACAAGTGTGTTCATATGGGATTTGATGATGTGTTTGATGATGATTTTATAGATCACTCTAAAGATGAATCCAAATTTGAAGTTTAGGTTGTTGATATTGAAGATGACTCCGAAGACAAATCAAAATAGTTTTATCATTGGTACTGTATATGACATTGTAAGTTTGAATTTGAAGAATTCAACTTTGTATGACCCAAGGAATTTTTTTTGTAAGTCTAGAAATGGCATACAAGTTCTATTATTGATTTTGAAGGTTCAATGGGTTTGGGGTAAAAAAAAAATGTAGTCAAAAGCAAGAAAGGGTACAAATGTTAACAAACCTTTGTGTGTTATAGACAAGGGTTTAGGAAGGATCGGGGTCTAACCTTAGAAAATCGTAAGTGTGAGATCAAGCTTGAGACAAGGTCTGGATTGAAGTTAAGCTGAGAGTGCATGTTGACATCATAATAGGGTTATGGTAAATAAAAAATTTTCTTGATGACCACAACCATGAGTTATTGCCAAATAAGCTTTGTAAAATCCTGACTAGTCATAGGTCAATCCTTGAGGTAAACATGATGTTGTTGAATAGTATGAAAGCAGTTGGAATGGGAACCCCACAAATTTTTGGTTCTATTGCAAATCAATGTGGAGGCTATGATAGGGTGGGATATCGTATCAAGGACATGTATAACCAAACTGGAAGACAACAAAGGTTGAAAAATGTGGATGGTAAATTAGCATTGAAATGTTTGAGTAGTTTGAGTGTGAATGACCCTTTAATGTTCTTCCATCACACAATTGATGATGAGAATAGACTACAACACTTGTTTTGGCGTGATGGCACAATGCAAATGAATTATCCCATGTTTAGTGATGTTTTGGCATTTGATGCCACATATAGAAATAATAAGTATGAATGCCCTCTAGTTGTATTTTACGATGTTAACCATCATAATAAGACAATGGTGTTTGGTGTTGCAATTGTTTCTAATGAAACTAAGGAAATACATGTCTGGCTCCTTGAAAAACTTTTAGAAGCTATGAAAGGGAAACCCCCAATGTTTGTCATCACAAATGGAGATCTTGCAATGAGGAATTCAATTAGAAAAGTGTTTCCTAATGCTTATAATTGTTTGTGTGCATGACACTTGATTTAGAATGCAAAGTCCAACATAAAAAATGTTAAGTTTGTTGTAGAGTTTTCTAGATGCATGCTTCAAGACTATGAAGTTGGTGAGTTCAAAAGGAAATGGATGGAATTAGTAACAATGTTTGATGTTGAACATCATCCTTGGGTTCTTGAGCTATATGAGAAAAGGAGAATGTGGTGCACAACTTATATCAGAGGCAGTTACTTTAGTGGGTTTAGAATAACCTCTAGGTGTGAGGCATTGCACTCACAAATTTCCAAGTTTGTATACTCAAGATGTAATGTGATAGAGTTGTTGCAACATTTTAGTTGTTGCTTGAGTTTTATACGTAATTGAGAAGTCAGAGATGATTTTGATTCCATGCATGGTCAAATTTTTCTTCGCATGCATTTTAAAAGTCTTGAAAAATGTGTTGCGAGTTTGTTCACAACAAAGATATTTATATTGTTTCGGCCAATACTTGAGAGATCTGGTACAATGAAAGTGGTTGATGGAGGTGCAATCGACCCGTCTAATGATCCTTTACATTGGATTGGAGGTACTATGACAAGGTCCAAGACTAAGAGGATGAAATAAGCATTGCAAGGCCTAATTCTAAAGATCAAAGATAAAGAAGACCAATGTGAATTAAGGGTTGCACCTAATTGGGTCACTCTCCTACAAATTGACGAAGATGCTTTGAGGTCAACTTGAAGAATCACTTTGGGAAGCCCAATTTACAAGACAAGAAGCATCCGTGGGCTGAGTTGATCAATTTTGGTGGACTATTAATATTGGACTAATTAGATAATAATTAAGCCCAACATGTTGGGCCTATTTTTGGATTTGTAATGGATTGCCATGACCTTTTTATTGTTTATTTTAAAGTCTTCTAATTAATAGATTAGTTATTGGACCTTGGGTAGTAGGAGTATAAATAGACTTCTTAAACACTTTGTTGGCAGAATTCGAAAATCAATGAAATTTGAGAGTTTCTCTATCGTGAGAGCTTTTCCTTTGTTCTTGGGTTAAGAACTGATAGTTGGTTCTACCAGTAGGTTGCGGTTAGGGTCAAGTTCCTTTCTGTTTATGCTCGTTTTCAAGACGATCCTAAGTTTTCTTCTTATCATTTGGTATCAGAGCTTTGGTTCTTGAATTAGGTATTATCTATCCTTTATGTTTTCTTTCTTCTTCTGTGTTTCCTCCTTTGTTTGTTCTTTTCCTTTTGTTTAACTCTACATTATTGTTTTGTCTTCCTTTGTTCTATTTTTTAAGTCCATCTTTCTTTTCTGAACTCTATCTAGTATCAATATCCTTTTGTCTTCTTTCTTTTATATATATATTATCATAAAATTTGTGCAAAAAAGAAAAAAAAATCTAATTTTCAAATTTGGAGCCAAAATTCTGTTACAATCCATATTTGGATAATTAAAGTTACCAAAATTCTATTACAATCCATATTTGGATAATTAAAGTTGTTAGGACCTGAATTTGTTTCAAGTTTGAAGCCAAAATTATGTTACAATCCAGATTTAGATGATTGAAATTGTTAGGATCTAAATTTGATTTTCAAATTTGGAACCAAAATTATGTTACAGTCTAGATTTAGATATGCACAATCACATATTTGCGTTTAAATTTGAATTTCGTGCAAAAAAAAGAAACAAAAAAAACATGAAAAAAGAAGAAAATCTGGGCAGTTTTTACATTTGTTTACAAGTTGAAAATAAAACTTTTCTTAAATCCCTTGTTTCTCGTCCTTTGTTTGTTCTTATTCACTAAGTTATCATTGATCCCTTGTTGTGTCTTGTCGTGTATAGTCAACCCCAAAGGTTCTTACTTAAGAGCTCATAAGGAGAAGTTGAGTGGTAAAATGCAAGAGTGGTGAGACTATTTGAGGGAAAAAGCCAAAAAGAGTGAAACACAAGTGAAAATTTTTTTGTTGAGTGTAAACACATGAGAGAGTGTTTATGTGAGGATATTTATTTGTCTATTTATGATCACTTCTAACACAATTCTTACAACAATTTTAATCACGAGTGGAGAAGAAGCAGTGGATCTCAAGTTGTTTGTTAAAGTTGTTGATGAACAATTTCAAGCTTTAAGCTTGAGATTGGATAGTTTGCAATCTCCATTTCGATCTAGAAATCATAAACAATAAACTTCAGAAGAAGAGGAGGAGGAGTATTTAGATGCAAGAAGTCATGGAAGAAGGTGAAGAGGTGAACCAAAAAGAGATAATCATATGGGGAGCATTAAGATGACAATCCCTATGTTTCAAGGTAAAAATGATCTTGAATTGTATTTGGAGTGGGAGAGAAAGGTTGAATATGTGTTTGATTACCATAATTATTCTGAGGAGAAAAATGTTAAATTAGTTGTTGTTGAATTCACCGATTATGCTAGTATTTGGTGGGATCAACTTGTGACTAGTAGGCGCATGAATGGTGAAAGGCCTATTACTAGATGGGAGGAGATGAAGATTGTCATGCGAAGGAGATTTGTACCTAGCCACTATCATACAAATTTGCACAAAAAAGTTGCAAATTCTAACTCAAGGTTCCATGAGTGTGGATGACTACTACAAGGAGATGGAAATAGCCATGATTAGAGCCAACGTTGAAAAAAATCATGAGGAAACTATGGCCAGATTCATTAGCGGTCTAAAGAAGGAGATAACCGATGTGGTAGAATTGCAACATTATGTGGAGATGGAGGAATTTCTGCACAAATCTATTTAAGTGGAGAGAGGAAATTGAAAGCTAATATTACTTCCAAATTTGCATCCACTTCTTCATGGAAGTCAAATTGGCAAAACAACAAATCTGTGACAAAGTCAAAAGATGAAGCTAAGTCCAAAAATTCATTTGTTGCACCTAAAGGTAAAATGGAAATTAATTCATCTTCTAGATCTCATGATATCAAATGTTTTAGATGTCAAGGAGTTGGACATATTGCTTTTCAATGTCTAAATAAAAGAGCCATGATATTGCTGGATAATGGAGACATAGAGAGTGAAAGCTCAAGTGATGATGAAAGGCCACCATTGGAGGATTGTAGTGATGTTGATGTTGCTAACCCTGTAAATGGAGATGTGCTTGTTACTAGGCGTGCTCTTAACATGTAGCCTAAGGTGGAAGGTGATAAGGAGCAATGTGAGCATATTTTTCATACAAGATGCCACATAAAACACAAGGTATGTGTCGCAACCTACCCTTTGGCGGGAGGGCGACGCGAGGCTCGTGGGCGCGTCTTCCAAGAAAGGAAAATGCGCGGAGTCGCCACCAACATTTATTCGAGGAAAACGTTAGAAAAAACGAAAAAGGTGTGGTCTATGAACTTTAATTGTGAAAGGTTCGGGAGTTGTATTTACACACAGGGAAGGTATTAGCACCCCACGCGCCCGTCACAAGGGACAACAACCTTTGATTGAGTGTGCAAACATGACTTCAATTTGTTTTATTTTCCCTTTTACGTTTTTATGTCTTTTACGCCTTTTGTATTTTTTATCTTTTTGTGGTCGACAAGGGTGTTCCCCTTGCTCCTACGTATTCCTCAATTGTGATAAGGAAATCAGACCTACGTAGTTCTTTGAGAACTGAACATTGGTCAAGTTGTTTTTTTTATCTTTTTTTGCAAGATATATTTGACCAAACAAAAGTCGTTTAAGGCATTAGACCATTAAACAATCTTTTGATTTTGAAAGGAGAGAAACGTTAAGGCGTTGGACCATTAACGATCTCTTGGGGGTGGTCGACAAAAGCGGGGCTTTTGCTCCTACGTATCCTCAATTGCGATGAGGAAATCAGACCTACGTAGTTCTTGCAAAAGGGGCAAATCAAGTGATTCTTTTTACTTGGAAGGTGGTCATTTAAGGCGTTGGACCTTAAAATGATCCATTTTACATGGTGAGGAAAGCTAAGGCATTGGACCTCTAACCATCTCACGAGGTCGACAAAAGCGGGGCTTTTGCTCCTACGTATCCTCCATCGAAGAGGAAATCAGACCTACATAGTTCTCGCAAAAGGCAGTAAAGTGAAGTGTTGATTTTATGCTTTTGAACGGTCCATGTTAACCGATAAAAGCAAAGAGGACCGTTTAAGGCGTTGGACCTTAAAACGGTTTTTAGTGATTTTTTGCGGACAAGCTTGATTTGTGAGTTGATTTTAGCCTTAGTTTCACTTTGGTTATTAGTCAATTCATTCAAGGAAACTTCCAAAGAAAAACGTCCAATCAATTTTTTATTTTATTTTATTTAAAGATATTTTGACTATTTTATTATTATTTTGCTTTTTTTGGTTTAACCGAGGTTACAGCGTGAACGATCAATTAGATTTTGTTTTAACAGTGATTAAACGAGATTACAACACAAATGATCGGTTGAAATTCATTTTATCATTTATTAGGTGAGAAAACGACTTAAACGATCGGTTAAAGCTCGTTAAAAATGGAAGAAAAGAAAACCGGAAATGAACAAAATGAAGATGAAAGCTAAAAAACAAGAAATGAATTGAAAGCATCGGATTCGAAAGCTTATCCGTTGAAGAACGAAAAACGGATCAAGAACGATGAAGAACGACGGAAAACCTTCACGGATTTGCTCATGGAAACGTCTTGGAAGCGTTACGGAAGCATCTCGGCTTGGATTTTCTTCACGAAAACAATTTTTTCACCCAAAACAGCTGAAATGTATAGCCAGGGGAATCAGGGAGCCTTGGAACAACCCCCTTTTGCCTTTTTATAGGAAAAAGCGGGAGGAGGTTGTCGCCCAGCAACCCTACTTTGAAAATACTCTGGAAGGCCCAAATTCAAAATTTCAAAAATTGCTATTTGCTTCCCCCATTTTGATAAGTTCACCCCCTTCTTTCGTAATTTACAGAAAAGTTACGGAAGACTTACGGAAGCATATATGATTTGATTTTCTTCTTTTTTTGTCTTCCTTCTCACCCATATTAAGTGAAATATGCTTATTTAGGGTTATGGAAATTTTACGGAAGCATTACGAAAGTCCCAGAAGCCCCGGAATCCATTTTTCCAAAACGGGGGAGGTGGTTGGCGCCCAGCTCGCCCAGGCGAGCTAGGTTGCTTCCACCTTAAGCAAGAAAATGCCCAGAATCCTCTAGAAGGGCCCAGATTTGAAAATTGTTTTTTGCACCCCCCATTTTACTAAATACACCCCCTTTTGGCCTTTTTTTGCTGATTCTTTTTTGTAACGTTACGGAACTTTATGGATTACGTAACAACACTTGTTTTCTTTCTGTAATATCGTGAAACTTTACGGATTACACAACCATCCCCTCTTTGACTTCCGGAATGTTACGGAACTTTACGGATTACGCAACAATGCTTCCTTTCGACTCCCGACATGTCGCGGAACTTCACGAATTGCCTAACGATGGGTGTTAAGTACCTCGAAGCAGTCAAGCGAAGGTTGCATGCCACCAAACAATGGTCCCCGGACAAAATTAGGGAACCGATTGGGAAAATAAAAAAAACTGTATTTTCCCCTCACTGGGGGCTCCGTACTTGATAACGGAGGATGCATGAACAGCGCTAGGCAATCAATTCATGGGACTCCGAACTCAATGATGGACGATGCACGAACAGCGCTAGGTAATCAATTCGTGGGGCTCTGGACTTGATGGTGGAGGATGCATGAACAGCGCTAGGCAATCAATTCGTGGGGCTCCAGACTCGATGGTGGAGGATGCATGAACAACGCTAGGCAATCAATTCATGGGGCTCCGGACTCAATGATGGAGGATGCACGAACAACGTTAGGCAATCAATTCGTGGGGCTCCAGACTCGATGGTGGAGGATGCATGAATAGCGCTAGGCAATCAATTCATGGGGCTCTGAACTCAATGGTGGAGGATGCATGAACAACGCTAGGCAATCAATTCAAGCTCCGAACTCAATGGTGGAGGATGCATGAACAACGCTAGGTAATCAATTCATGGGGCTCCAGACTCAATGGTGGAGGATGCATGAACAATGCTAGGCAATCAATTCATGGGGCTCCGAATAAGATCTGAATTTAGGACCGAATGGTCCACCGGGTTCTTTCACCTAAAAGGCGAACATGCTTTAGCAAGGAAAAAAATAAATCATTCACGAGAGCACCATATTTTAGAGAAACAATATGCTTATGCCAAAATAGTTTTCCTTGTAACCGAAATGAAGGGTAGAATGTCAACGTTTAGCTTTTAAATGAACATTCAAGGGAAACGTCGGGTCAAACTGAAACGGGGAATAAAATCACTCATAGTGTATAAAAATTCACACAGGTAAGTGTTTTACCCTAATTCCAAACCATAGCTGCACCATGACTTTATTTTGCACATGATTTCCTATCGAACCAAAAGATTACACGCGCGATCACAGATCAATAGGATTTTCTCGAGGGTAGTGTTTTTGGAGAGGAAACTGGGTGTTTCGGTATTTTCCTCTTTGTTTATGTGGGGCGGGACATCGCCAGTTGGGAGCGATCTTGAATGGCAATCACAAAGGAAGAACCACTTCGAAATGGTTTTTCCTTTTGTCGGCGGTCATTTACCTCACCGAAAATTTATCTGGTCCGAAGACCTTCTGTTCTCTTTCTTGGTTTCCTTTATTTGATCGGGAATTCTTCTTTTCCTTTTCTTTTCTTTCTTTTCATTTCTTCCTTTTCTTTCTTTTCATTTCTTTCTCCCTTTTTTTTTTCTTCCGATCTTTGATTGGGAATTCAGATTTTAGCATTCGTTATTCGCTCTCCCTTGAGGAGATTGTGTTGTCCTCTTCTTCGGGGGAAAGGATGAGGATTCTCTTCATGGGCCAATGTTCAAGGTAGCTTAAGGTTGTGTCTCAACATGGTCTTTTCATCGTGTGTGCCCGATTTTGATATTTAGGGCAAAACAAATTCATGTGTCAGGGTGTCGGTTTCGGGTTAAACTCCCATATTATTTCCACGAGGCGCGTGTAACAATGATGATTTGGAAACAACGCGCAAAATTAGTCATGCATACAGCTAGATGGGTACTCAAGCATCCAGCTTATGGCATTATGATACTAAGGCTTGGGATTTACGCAACTAGACCTAACGTTTCCAAATTATGTTCTTTCATTGGCTCAACAAATCCATCCTTTCTTATCTCGGTTATTTTGGAAAATAAACTCTTACCGTCAATTTCTTGTTTCCAAAAGATATGTTTGCTCTCTACGAATGATTTGTGCTTCCTATGACCATAACATGCCGACCTTCGAGGTCTTTCTTTCTCTTTTCTTTATGTTTCATTTTTTTCTTATGCATGTTTGCAAAAAACTATACATCCATCACTATCTATGAGAAAAGCTTTTTTTTCTCTATATACATACGCATTGAAAAACTCTTTCTCTCTATACCGACATGGTCTATATAAAATCTCTATTCCTTTTCAAAGATTTATTTTCCCCTTTTCAATATACACTCGTTGTTTATATAAAAATTTCCTTTATATACACTCATTGCTCATATACAAGAATTTCTTTTCACACATTGTTTATATTCAAAAATTTCTTTTCTTTTCTTTATATACAAATATGACATTTTGTTCACAACGTCTCTTTCTTTTCTCTATTCTTGGTGTTATTACGATGTTTGTTCATTTTATTTTAGGATGATGTTCCTAAACGAAAAAACTACACAGTTCCCGAATTTCAACAAGTATTATCGACAATAACGAAATAAGCACTAACACAACAATCTAAACAAAATGTATGCACAAAACAAAAGACAATAAAAAAAAACAACAAAAACAAATGTTAGTGTCATACCTTAATTTCGTCCGGGGACCTTTGCTTGATGACATGCGACCTTTGTTTGGTCCTTGTAAGGTGCTTGGCACCCATCATTAGGCAATTTGTGAAATTCCGGGACATGCCGAAAAACAAAAGAAAATATTGATGCACAATCCGTAAGGTTCCGTGACACACCGGAAATCAAATGGAGCATCGTTGCACAACTATTGAGGTTCCGTAACATTGCGTAAGTCAAAAAGGGGATGATTATGTAATCCATAAGGTTCCGTAACATTACGGAAAGAAAACAAGTATCGTTACGAAATTCGTAAGTTTCCGTAACTTTACGAAAAAAGAATCACCAAAAAAAAGCAGAGGGGGGTGTACTTAGTAAAAATGGGGGTGCAAATAGCAACCAGGCCCACTTGGGCCCTCCAGAAGATTCCTCCAGAAGGCTGTTGCTTCTGGAAGAAGCAACCTGGCTCGCCTGGGCGAGCTGGGCGGCAACCATCTCCCCTATTTTGCTATAAATAGGGGAGGAAGTGAGAAGGAAAAGGGTTCAGCCCCTTAGGCACTTCTCTCTCTTTCGAATTTGCTTGGAAAAATTGTTTCCGTGAAGAAAATCTAAGCCGAGGTGCTTCCGAAACGTTTCCGTAACGTTTTCCGTGAAGAATTTCGCAAAGGTTTCGACCGTTCTTCGACGTTCTTCATTCGTTCTCCATCGTTCTTCGATCTTCAACGGGTAAGTACCTCGAACCAAGCTTTTTCGATTCATTCTATGTACCCATGGTGGTCCACATTGTGTTTTGTGTATTTCTATTCTCGTTTCATTTACTTTTTATACCCCCTCTTGACGTGCTTAAGCCATTTTACTTAAGTCATTTCTCGCTTAACCTAAAAGTAAAATAAATTTCCACCGATCGTTTGAATTGTATTATCCGTAAACTTCGGTTAAAATGAATTCCGACCGTTCGGTCGTGCCGTAACCACGTTAGAAATAAAAAAAGAGGTAAAAAATAATATAATAATAAAAAAAAACATCTTTTAGGTAAAATAAAGCGGAAAATCAATCGGACGTTTTCTCTTTGGGATTTCTCATTCTTAACCGAATTGACTAATAACTAAAGTGAAACTAAGGCTAAAATCAACTCGCCTAGTCAAGCTCGTCCATAAAAATAGGTTTTTGAAGTTTGTCATTTCAATTTCTTACTAAGTAAATGGATCGTTTTTCAAGGTCCAACGCCTTAAAATGATCACCTTTTAAGTAAAAAAGAATCACTTGATAAGAAAGAACTACGTAGGTCTGATTTCCTCATCGCAAATTGGGGAATACGTAGGAGCAAAGGGAAACACCCTTGTCGACCACCAAAAGAGAAAAATATAAAAAGGGTATAAAGGATATAGAGACATGAAAGGGAACATAATAAATCAAAGTCATGTTTGCACATTCGATTAAAGGCTGCCGTCCCTTGGGACGGACGTGTGGGGTGCTAATACCTTCCCCATGCGTAAATACAACTCCCGAACCTTTCACTTAAAAGTTCGTAGATCGCGTCTTTTCCGGTTTTTCCGACGTTTTCCTCAAATAAACGTTGGTGGCGACTCCGCGCGTATTCCTTTCGTGGAACACGCATCCCGCGAGTCACGCGTCGCCCTCCCGCCGAAGGGTAGGTTGCGACAGTTGGCGACTCCACTGGGGAAAGTTTTTAGAGAGTTAGGCCATTTAATCTTGTGCAATGTTTTACCGTGACTTATCCCTTTGTTGGTTTCCCTTCATTATGTTCTTGTGTACATAAACTCTTTATTGCTTTTAGTGCGTTTTAAAATGTATGCATGAGGTAAATATTTATTCATTTGATGCACACAAACACCAACACTATTTGCACACGCTGTGAGTGAAAAAGGGCCCTATACCCGGGTTCATGGGAACATAAGGAGTGGAGGTGAATCTGTGATCATGCTAGGTCTCCGACTTGCTTGATTACAGTGAACCCTCATCTAGAGCTTTTCTCTTTGAAAACTTATTGTTGCTAGTAGTCCCTACTGCTGCAATATGTTCTTCGAAGGGGATGATACCTCTAGAAACCATCAAGAGAGATATGACTACCTTGGGGATTATTGCTAAAAGCCTAGTTAGTTCTCTCCCTTATAGGTCCCTTAAATAGGGGCATGAAGCAAACACGCTGCGTGCCATTTTTTCACACTGCCATGCATAAAAATCATATACCTTTTTGCTTATGTTCAGTGAATATTGTCATGCTGTTGCGCCTTTTGCATATGCATCGCATAGGGGTTCTGTCTGGATCCTCTCTATAGACAAATCAATGGAGGGTCCGGGTCACCGTTTTAAATACATACGTTGGGGCACTTTGCTACCCCTAGACGTTGTATCTAAGAAGGAGACAATTCCTCGGGCCCCCGCATTCCTAGATTGCATCAGTGTCATATGCATTCCTTCATGCATTCATCTATCTCACCCATGAGATATCGAAGTTTTGATTTGCAACGGCTTTTTGTCTCACTTTAGTAAGCATGGGAACAAATCAAACCGGCAAAAGGTTTTACCAAGTCAAGGTTAAAAGCCTAGATACCACCAGCATCAAGGAATTAGGGCGGTTGATGGAACCTCTCCAAATGCAAGCCTTCCGCAAGACTTACGGAAAGATCTTAGAGTTGACCATAGCAGAGGTATCCATAGAAGCCATTGCATCACTCACCCAATACTATGACCAGCCTTTGAGATGCTTCACGTTCGGAGACTTCCAATTAGTACCAACCATTGAAGAATTTGAGGAAATTCTAGGATGTCCTCTCGGGGGAAGAAAACCATATCTTTCCTCCGGGTGTCTCCCCTCTTTGAGCAGAATTGCAACTATGGTCAAGGATTCAACAAGAGGTTTGGACCGCATAAAACAGACTCGAAACGGTATAGCGGGCCTACCACGGAAGTACCTAGAAGATAAGGCGAAGGATATGGCAAGTCAAAGGGATTGGGTCCCGTTTATGGATGTGTTAGCTTTGCTAATTTTTGGGGTCGTCCTCTTTCCAAACGTGGATGGTTTGGTGGACCTAGCAGCAATCGACGCTTTCCTTGCATACCACCATAGCAAGGAAAGTTCGGTGGTAGCTGTCTTGGCAGATTTATTTGACACATTTGACCGAAGGTGCGAAAAGAGTAGCGCACGGATCATCTGTTGCTTGCCCGCTCTCTGTGTTTGGTTGGTTTCGCACTTGTTCCAGCAACACACAAGGCATCCATATCCGCTCCTGAGCCATCGCTCGTGTACTGAAAAGAGGAGAATAGATTGGGACCAGCTTTTGGCCGGGATAGGAGGTAGGACAATCAATTGGTTCCCCCGATGGAAGGAAGGAAAAGAAGGAGTCCTTTTCTCATATGGAGGATACCCAAACATTCTGCTAATAGGAACGAGGGGTTGTATTAACTACAATCCCGCGCTCGCTATAAGACAACTAGGGTACCCCATGAGGGGAGCACCAACGGAAGAAGGCATGTCTCCTTTCCTTGTGAGGGATTTCGGCGCACAAAATTCCAAGACTATACAAAGAATCCATAAGGCATGGGAAACCCCGTTAAGGAAAGATCAAGAACTTAGGGGCATTCGTAATGGCGCCATTGGTGGTTACCATGGATGGCTGAAAGTTCATATACAAGGTTTAGATTGGCTCGCCAAGTTAAAAGTCGTCAGCGAAGAGAGTTTTGAAGCACCGGAAGAGGACGAGGAAGTCCAAGCTCTCAAAAGTGAGTTAGGAAAGGCGAAACTTGCCAAAGAGAAGTTCAAGTTGGCCGCTACACACATCCGGAAGGAGTGTGCCGGATTACGGGAAGAGAATGCAACTACCACGAGAGCCCTTGAACAAGAGACCAAGAGGGCTCGCAAGGAAGAGTATGGCCGTAACAAATTTCGCGGAGCTCTATGGGGTAGCAACAGTGAACTCAAGCTGCGAAGGGAAGAGAGGGACCAGTCGCGAGCACATTGCATGGTCTTGAAAGAGGAGTTAGTTGCCTGTTCAAGGTCCAAAAGGAGCTTGTCTCAGCGTTTATGCGAGACGGAGACCAACATGCTAGCTATCATCGCCAAGTATCAAGAAGAGTTACGCCTAGCCACGGCCCACGAGCATAGGGTCGCGGACGAGTATGCCCAAGTATACGCGGAAAAAGAGGCTAGAGGAAGGGTGATCGACTCTTTACACCAAGAGGCAACCATGTGGATGGATCGGTTTGCTCTTACCTTGAACAGGAGTCAAGAACTTCCCCGATTGTTAGCCAAGGCCAAGGCGATGGCGGACACCTACTCCGCCCCCGAAGAAATTCATGGGCTTCTCGGCTATTGTCAGCATATGATAGACTTAATGGCCCACATAATTAGAAATCATTAGGAAACTTGTATGGTCTCTCAGACCTTGACTAGATACGACTTTCTTTTTGAAATAAAATGAGTTGGTCCCATGTTTCTACTCCAAAAAGCTTGTGCAAATCAAATCACTCCTACATTTCATCTCTAGCATGCATTTTCTTTCTTTCTTTACCCACTCCTCACGTTTGGTTTTTTAGGGAAAAACACCATAACTAAACGCGCCACAAGGCATCCCTATCGCACCAGATCCAAATCTAGAACGATGGGTGATCAAGAGGAGACACAGGAACAGATGAAAGCCGACATGTCGGCTCTGAAAGAACAAATGGCCTCCATGATGGAGGCCATGTTAGGTATGAGGCAGCTCATGGAGAAGAACGCGGCTACCGCTGCCGCTGTCAGTTCGGCTGCCGAAGCAGACCCAACTCTCTTGGCAACTGCGCACCATCCTCCTTCAAACATAGTAGGACGGGGAAGGGACACATTGGGGCATGATGGCAGCCCTCACCTGGGATACAACCGAGCGGCTTACCCTTATGGATTGCCGCCCAACTACTCACCACCCGTCTTGCAAGAAGATGCGGGCCACATTGCTTCTCCCGTCCTTGAAAGAGAGCCTCCTCAACAGCCCGACGAGGTCCACAAAGACCCTCAAGACTATGCTCGAAGGGATGTCGAGTTCTATCCCCCGATCCCCGAAGGGCCAGCACCCAGCACGTTGCCTCAACCCAACATCGCGGCACAACCAATAGTTTTGTCCACGGAAGGACCGCCCCCGGCAACCGAAGAAAAGAGGAAGCTGGATCTCCTCGAGGAAAGATTGAGAGCTGTGGAAGGATTTGGGGAGTATCCGTTCGCAGACATGACGGATCTTTGCTTAGTGCCCGACATTGTTATCCCCCCGAAGTTCAAAGTGCCGGACTTCGACAAGTATAAAGGGATGACCTGTCCCAAAAACCATCTCAAGATGTACTGCCGCAAGATGGGCGCACACTCTAAGGATGAGAAGCTATTAATACACTTCTTTCAAGATAGCTTGGCCGGAGCCGCGGTAGTGTGGTACACTAATTTGGAAGCTTCCCGTATCCGTACTTGGAAGGATCTGATTACTGCCTTCCTAAGGCAATATCAGTACAATTCCGATATGGCTCCCGATCGCACTCAACTGCAGAATATGTTCAAAAAAGAAGGCGAAACCTTTAAAGAATACGCCCAGCGGTGGAGGGATTTGGCGGCACAAGTAGCTCCTCCCATGGTTGAGAGAGAGATGATCACCATGATGGTAGACACTCTGCCAGTGTTCTACTATGAGAAGCTAGTGGGTTATATGCCGTCCAGCTTTGCGGACCTAGTGTTCGCCGGGGAAAGGATCGAGGTAGGATTGAAAAGAGGAAAGTTTGATTACGTTTCCTCCACGAGTGCGAATGCCAAAAGAATTGGGGCAACAGGGGCAAAAAGGAAGGAAGGAGATGCCCATGCCGTCTCTTCAACGCCCGCGTGGGTCAAACCCCCGCAGACACCTCATGGTACCCATCAGTACGCGCAACATCACCCGAGCTTCTCGGCTCACATCGGGAACGCCTCTACTTCAGCACCCGTGCAGCCTAAGGCACCCACCCAGAGGGAAGCTCCCCAAGTTCCAACTCCGAACACGACTCGCCCGGCCGGTAATTCCAACGCGACAAGGAACTTCCCTCCGAGTCCATTTCAAGAATTCACCCCACTCCCAATGACGTACGAAGACCTCTTGCCATCCCTCATCGCCAATCATTTGGCCGTGATAACTCCCGGAAGGGTCCTCCAACCCCCTTTCCCAAAGTGGTATGACCCTAACGCAACTTGCAAGTACCATGGGGGTGTCCCGGGGCATTCCGTTGAAAAATGCTTGGCCCTTAAATACAAGGTCCAACATTTAATGGATGCTGGATGGCTGACCTTCCAAGAGGATCGGCCCAATGTGAGAACCAACCCGCTCGCCAATCATGGAGGGGGAGCAGTTAACGTCGTTGAGTCCGACAGGCCGCGCAGGTCTAAACCTTTAAGGGATGTGGCAACCCCTAGGAGGTTTATCTTTGAGGCCCTACAAAAGGGAGGTGTGATTCCCCATAGTGGGTGTAAGGAGGATTCTTGTTTGCTGCATTCCGGCGAGCTGCATGACATGGAAACGTGTTTGGGAGTAGAGGAATTGTTACAGCGGATGATAGATCAAGGTCGACTGGAAGTTGGCAGTGAAGGAAAAGAAGAGCAGCATATATGCATGCAGTCCACGGATGGGAGCAGTGTTGCAAAGCCCAAACCCTTGGTGATATACTTCACTAAGGGCACAGCTTCGCAAAAGCCCGGACACCCCTTAGCAGCCAAACTTGTTCCTTTCCCGTACCAAAATAGCCACGCAGTCCCATGGAGATATACACCTCCGAGGGGGAAGGAAGAAGAAGCCACCGACGTCAGCTCGTTAACGGCTAAGGTAACAAATATCACGGGACTGAGTGGTGTGACCCGTAGCGGTCGTGTGTTTGCGCCTCCGGACCTACCAGTCCAACCCGCGAACGTCAAGGGGAAAGAAAACGTGGTGGTGGAACAAGATGGTGAAGCGCCCCACGCTCCGAATAAAGATATTCCGTCAAAAGGTCTTCCGAAGAAAAAGGGTGGTAAAAAGGAGGTGTCGCTAGAGGAAGCTAGCGAGTTCCTCCGTATAATTCAGCAGAGCGAATTCAAGGTTATCGAACAGCTCAACAAAACTCCGGCTAGGGTCTCGCTGTTGGAGTTACTCATGAGCTCCGAGCCTCATCGAGCTCTGCTAGTAAAAGTTCTAAACGAGGCCCATGTGGCCCAAGACATCTCGGTAGAAGGTTTCGGAGGGCTGGTCAATAATATCACTGCCAACAACTATCTTGCCTTCGCCGAAGAAGAAATCCCCGCCGAGGGGAGATGGCATAATAAAGCTTTGCACGTATCAGTCAAGTGTATGGACCATGTCATAGCCAAAGTGCTCATCGATAATGGTTCCAGTTTAAACGTGATGCCTAAGAGCACTTTGGAGAAATTACCATTCAATGCTTCCCACTTAAAGCCGAGTTCAATGGTGGTTCGTGCCTTCGACGGCACCCGCCGAGAGGTTAGGGGAGAGATCGATCTCCCAGTACAGATAGGCCCTCACACCTGTCAAGTCACCTTCCAAATAATGGATATTAACCCCCCCTACAGCTGTCTGTTGGGGCGCCCGTGGATCCACTCAGTGGGAGTAGTTCCCTCAACACTCCACCAAAAGTTGAAGTTTGTGGTGGAAGGGCATTTGGTCATCGTGTCAGACGAGGAAGACATCTTGGTGAGCTGCCCATCCTCTATGCCTTATGTGGAAGCCGCAGAAGAATCGTTAGAAACTGCTTTCCAGTCTTTTGAGGTGGTCAGCATTTCCTCCGTGGACTCCTTCTTTGGGCAGCCTTGCCTGCCCGATGCAGCAGTAATGATGGCCCGAGTTATGTTGGGAAACGGTTAAGAACCCGGAATGGGTTTAGGCAAAGACAACATCGGCATAACTAGCTTGATAAATGCCAAAGGAAATCGTGGGAAGTATGGTTTAGGCTATAAACCTACTCAGGCGGATATAAAGAGGAGCATCGCGGAAAGAAAGAGCGGTGGTCAAAGCTCGCGGTTGAGGCAAGAAAGTGAAGGAAGCCCGCCCTGCCACATAAGTAGAAGCTTTATAAGCGCGGGTCTGGGAGACGAAGGTCAAGTGGTCGCGATATACGAAGATGATGTTCCGAGTACATTGGATTTGGTACGACCATGCCCTCCTGATTTCCAGCTGGGAAATTGGCGAGTGGAGGAACGCCCTGGCATTTACGCAACGAGCATAATGTAAACCTTTACGGTTTTAAAAGCTCTATAGTTGGGCCTAGGCTTTAGAGTTTTTCCTTTTGTTAAGGCTTTGTGTCTTTTGTTTTGAATTTATAATACAAGGATCTTTCTTCATCTGTTCCTACGTCTCTACCCATTCTCATTCATTTGCATGTTTACTTCTTTTTCTGAAAATGGCAGATCCGATGATGAGTCCCCCGAAGGTACTAATACCTGGGACCCGCCTATCGACTTCGAGCAAGAAATGAGTCAAACGGAAGATCAAGGAAACGAGGATGTGGGACTTCCCCCAGAATTAGAAAGAATGGTCGCCCATGAGGACCAAGAAATGGGGCCTCATCAAGAAGAAACAGAGCTAGTAGACTTAGGAATTGGTAGTGGAAAAAGGGAGGTGAAGATAGGCACAGGTATTACCGCACCTATCCGTGAAGAATTAATAATCCTTCTAAAAGACTACCAAGACATCTTTGCTTGGTCATACCAAGATATGCCCGGTTTGAGTTCTGACATTGTACAGCACCGATTACCTCTAAAACCCGAGTGTTCCCCGGTAAAGCAGAAACTGAGAAGGATGAAGCCCGAAACGTCCTTGAAGATAAAAGAAGAAGTAAAGAAGCAATTTGACGCTGGTTTTCTGGCTGTCGCTCGGTATCCGGAATGGGTTGCCAACATTGTACCAGTCCCTAAGAAAGATGGGAAAGTGCGAATGTGTGTGGATTATCGTGACTTGAATCGGGCCAGTCCCAAGGACAATTTTCCTTTGCCACACATCGATATCCTCATGGATAACACGACCAATTTCGCTTTATTTTCCTTCATGGACGGTTTCTCCGGTTACAATCAGATAAAGATGGCGCCCGAGGATATGGAAAAGACTACTTTCGTCACCCTGTGGGGGACGTTCTGTTACAGGGTGATGTCCTTTTGACTCAAGAATGCCGGGGCCACTTATCAACGGGCCATGGTAGCTTTGTTCCATGATATGATGCATCAAGAGATCGAGGTCTACGTGGACGACATAATTGCCAAATCTAAATCCGAGGAAGAACTCCTAGTCAACCTGCGGAAGTTGTTCGAAAGGCTTAAGAAATATCAATTAAGGTTGAACCCCGCCAAGTGTACCTTTGGGGTCAAATCAGGGAAATTGCTTGGTTTCATTGTAAGCCAAAAAGGGATAGAGGTAGACCCCGAAAAGGTGAAGGCTATCCTTGAGATGCCAGAACCCCGTATCACAGCTCACCGCCATTTGGGAGCCGTTGTTCAAACTTTTACGCAAAAACCAAACTGATCGCTGGAATGAGGATTGCCAAGAAGCTTTTGGAAGGATCAAGAAGTGTCTTATGAATCCCCCTGTGCTTATGCCACCAGTACCTGGAAGGCCTCTCATCTTATACATGACAATCTTAGATGAGTCAATGGGGTGTATGCTGGGGCAACATGACGAATCCGGAAAGAAAGAGCGCGCTGTTTACTACCTGAGTAAGAAGTTCACGAACTGTGAAATGAATTACTCGTTGCTCGAAAGAACGTGTTGTGCTTTAGTATGGGCATCCCATCGCCTAAGGCAGTACATGCTGAGCCATACTACCTGGTTGATATCCAAGATGGACCCGGTTAAGTACATCTTTGAAAAGCCAGCTCTCACGGGACGAATCGCCCGGTGGCAAGTCCTGCTATCCGAGTTTGATATAGTTTACGTCACCCAAAAGGCGATAAAAGGAAGCGCCTTAGCAGATTATTTGGCTCAACAGCCTCTTAACGACTATCAGCCCATGCATCCTGAATTCCCGGATGAGGACATCATGGCCTTGTTTGAGGAAAAATTGGACAAAGATCGGGATAAATGGACCGTGTGGTTTGACGGAGCGTCAAACGTTCTAGGCCATGGCGTTGGGGCAGTATTGGTCTCTCCAGACAATCAATGTGTACCTTTCACAGCCAGGCTAGGATTCGATTGCACCAACAACATGGCCGAATATGAAGCATGTGCCCTAGCCGTCCAGGCAGCGATTGACTCCAATGTCAAACTACTCAAGGTGTACGGCGACTCAGCATTGGTAATCCATCAGCTGAGAGGGGAATGGGAAACTAGAGATCCCAAGCTGATACCCTACAAAGCCTATATCAAGGAATTGGCTAAAACCTTTGATGAGATCTCTTTCCATCATGTTCCCCGCGAGGAAAATCAAATGGCGGATGCGCTCGCTACTTTGGCGTCTATGTTCCAGCTAACGCCGCACGGGGATTTACCCTACATTGAATTTTGGTGTCGTGGCAAACCTGCGCATTGCTGCCAAGTAGAAGAGGAACGGGACGGTAAGCCTTGGTATTTCGACATCAAGCGATACGTCGTAAGCAAAGAATACCCGCCAGAGATTGCCGACAATGATAAGAGGACATTGAGAAGGTTGGCGGCCGATTTCTTCATGAGCAGAAGCATACTGTATAAGAGAAACCACGACATGACACTCCTGCGGTGTGTGGATGCCAGGGAGGCAAATCACATGATCGAGGAAGTTCATGAGGGCTCGTTTGGAACGCATGCCAACGGGCATGCTATGGCCAGGAAGATCCTAAGAGCAGGTTATTACTGGCTTACCATGGAAAGTGATTGTTGCGTCCATGTGAGGAAATGCCACAAATGTCAAGCGTTCGCAGATAATGTCAATGCTCCACCACATCCTCTGAATGTCATGTCCGCCCCTTGGCCTTTCTCCATGTCGGGAATAGATGTCATTGGGGCCATTGAGCCCAAGGCCTCGAATGGTCATCGCTTCATCCTCGTGGCGATAGACTGTTTCACCAAGTGGGTCAAGGCGGCTTCCTACACCAGTGTCACGAGGGGTGTAGTGGTCAGGTTCATTAAGAAAGAGATCATCTGCCGATATGGTTTGCCAAGGAAGATTATCACGGACAACGGCACCAACCTGAATAACAAGATGATGGGGGAAATGTGCGAGGAGTTTAAAATCCAGCATCACAATTCCACACCCTACCGGCCAAAGATGAATGGAGCCGTGGAAGCGACCAATAAGAATATCAAAAAGATTATCCAAAAGATGACCGTGTCATACAAGGATTGGCATGAAATGCTCCCATTCGCGTTACACGGTTACCGAACTTCAGTGCGAACGTCAACTGGGGCAACGCCGTTTTCATTGGTATATGGGATGGAGGCTGTGTTACCGTTTGAGGTGGAAGTCCCGTCATTAAGGATCTTGGCAGAATCCGGATTAAAGGAATCAGAGTGGGCTCAAACGCGCTATGACCAGCTCAACCTCATTGAGGGTAAGCGCTTAACGGCCATGAGTCATGGGCGTTTGTACCAGCAAAGAATGAAGAGTGCATTTGACAAGAAAGTACGCTTGCGCAAGTTCCATGAGGGAGACCTTGTCCTAAAGAAAATGTCCCACGCTGTCAAGGACAATCGAGGGAAATGGGCCCCGAACTACGAAGGGCCTTTTGTTGTGAAGAGGGCTTTTTCCGGAGGAGCCCTGGTGCTTACCAACATGGATGGCGAAGAGTTACCTTCACCCGTGAATTCTGATGTCGTCAAGCGATATTATGCCTAGAATCTGGGGAAATTAAGGATGTCGCTGCATGTTCTTTATCTTTATGCGTTTTCTGGATTTCCCCCAGGGATTTCCCGTCTGCTGTATCTCTTGTTATAATCTCTCAAAGAAATGAACGTGGATTCGAGGCTTTAGTCCTCACGTTGGTTTCAAACCTTGCGTTGATTTGTGATCACCTGAGCCCTTCCGCTCAGTTCATGGGATGCCCCAAGCGCTTAATTAAAATGGAACCTAAACCAACTTTTGCTCAAATTTGTTGCATTTGAAAACAGTCATGCATACGCATACGCATGCATATTGTTGTGGTAAAACAGGGGCAGGATCATCTTGAGCTACCTTCTGGGGTGGGGACCAAACATGGAAAGCAGAAACCAATCAAGGTAAGACAACGACGCGGTCAAGATTGGCCATACCTGGTTGTTTATTACTTGCAGGTACTTAGGGACGGATGCAAGTGGGGATGGGGTCACGACCGACTGATCGTTGCCCTTTCTCTGCGCTAGACAAGCAGAGAACGTCGCTGCAAGGCAGCCCCGTATCCTTTGTATTCGCAGTTATCTTTTACTATTTGTTTGTTTTAAAAATAAGTAATCAATGCCTAATTCTAACTTAAGTGAGTTCAAGTTAGGCAAAACGCTAAACCATAAGGAAGGAGGGGACATAGTTAATGTTCCTCTCAAAAAAAAAAAAAAATGCAGGTTAGCTCGCCTGGGCGAGCCACCCCTGCACTAAAATATAAGAATGACGAAAGGGGGGACATTTTTGCATTCAAAAACTTCTTTTCCCCCCCTTTCAAAAGCCATACCCACGGGATTTACGAGTTTACAGCCCTAGGGTCATCATTTTTCGCATTTTTTGATTCCGTTTTGTGCTTTTGTTCATCACCAACAAGTAAGTATTCCATCCCTAAGCTTTCTAGCTTTTCATTGGTGTATTTTGATCTCCTTTTGGTGCTCTAAATTGTGGGAATGTGATCAAATATGTGGGGCAACTTTGGTTTGTTTTCTTGCTTGATTGGGCTAAATTGGGGGTTTGTATGAGATGGCCCTAGGCCTATAATGCATTTTGAAGCAATGGGGCATGCCACATTGTCCCCGTTCTCTTGCTATTGATGTCTAAACGCGCGCCCACCAAGTGTTCGGTGAAATGCCTCAATGGCATTAACGCGTGATTTTTATAAGGAAACAACCCGTGGGGCATTTTGGTTTGCACATATTTTCTATTTTTTTTTTGGGACATGCATTCGTTCCCAAAAAGGCTAGAGTAATTGCCCCACATATATCCTAGGCCTAGGAACCAAAGTTTTATGCAAAAGAACACAAGAGGAGGTGCATATTGGGTAAAGTTACCCTTTTTGGCCAGCAATCAGCTATGGGCCACGCTACAATAATTTCCCTACGCCTAGATGGTTAGGAATTTTGCTCATCATAAATGTGTAGGTTTAGAATAGGTAGCAAAATACCTTTGGCAATTTACACTTTGGATATGGTAGCAAAATACTTGGATGTATGTACATATAATTTTTGGTAGTCAAATGTCTCACAAAAAAATATAAATATGTTGCATGTTATGTAAAGAAAATACCTTACAAAAATACCTTTTAATTTGAATACAATTTTAGTCAGAAAAAGAAAATATACTTGGATTTGCATACGGCTTTAGGTAGCAAAAACACTTGAATAAAGCATGAAATGTAGCACCTTATTGTGTAGATAGCCAAGATTCATCACAAAGTTTGTATATGCATAAGTATTAGAAATACCGGAATGTGCACATGTGCAATTTTTGGTACCCCAAATGCTTTGAGTATGCATGTATGTAAATTTAGCCAAGGAAGTGCATGTGATATAGGTAGCAAATACACCTTGGAAGTACATATAAATAATCTAGGTAACGAAGGTGCCTTGATTGTACATGGGTGCATTTTTCTTAGTTATAAGAATGTCTTGTGCAAGTGAACGTTCGTAAAGAAGTATGTGCATAAGTTTGCTCTAAATTTACATTGATGTTCGTGTTTATTGGAGGAGGTTGTATGCCATTTTTGTTTTAAGAGTAGCATTTCTTGGTAAAACTAACCTTCCAAATGTTTGCCTTCGCAGGAAATGGCCCCGAGGAAGCTTGCCTCAAAGAGGTCCAGGAAGGATAAGGCGGCCGAAGGGACTAGTTCCGCTCCTGAATATGACAGTCACCGCTTTAGGAGCGCAGTACACCAGCAGCGTTTCGAGGCCATCAAGGGATGGTCGTTCCTCCGGGAGCGACGCGTGCAGCTCAGAGACGACGAGTATACTGATTTCCAGGAGGAGATAGGGCGCCGGCGGTGGACATCACTGGTTACTCCCATGGCCAAGTTCGATCCAGAAATAGTCCTCGAATTTTATGCCAATGCTTGGCCAACAGAGGAGGGCGTGCGTGACATGAGGTCCTGGGTAAGGGGTCAGTGGATCCCGTTTGATGCCGACGCTATCAGCCAGCTCCTGGGATATCTGTTGGTGTTGGAAGAGGGCCAGGAATGCGAGTATGGCCAGAGGAGGAACCGGTCTGATGGGTTCGATGAGGAGGCCATCGCCCAGCTGCTATGTATACCGGGGCAGGATTTTGCCCGGACTGTTGCAGGGAGGCGAGTGCGAATCATGCGCACCAACATGACCACCCTGACCCAGATATGGATGACGTTGCTCCTCAGCAACATCCTGCCCACCGATCATAATTCCGACCTCCCCATGCCGAAGTGTCAGCTGGTGTACGCCATCCTGACGCAGATGAGCATCCATGTGGCTCAATTGATCGCTGATGCCATCTATATTTTTGCAGGTATGGCGCCTACTAGGCACCCTTTAGACCCAGATAAGTCCAACAGGGCCCTGGGATTTCCCTCGCTGATCACAGGACTCTACCAGTCGTTCGGAGTCCCCGTTGCACCTACCAAGGTAATTTGGCCGCCCATCACCCGGGCTTTTATTGAGAAGTACTGTACTCAGAGACAGGCTCAGGGTGATGCTCCACAGGCCGCAGGCGTGCCCCCACCACCTCATCAGGCTGGCCAGGCTGGGTCATTTGACACGGAGCAGTATTTACGGCATTTGGTTCGCCAGCAGGCGGCCAACCACCGGGCACATGTGCAGACCCATGATTGTCTGTACCAGATGAGCCTCAGCATGCAGAGCCAGGGCTTCGCTTCTTTTTCATGCCCTACTCCAGACCAGTTCAGGGCAGAGGTTGCATGGCCCGGGGATTGGCCCGAGGCCCAAGCAGGAGAGGCACCCTCGGAAGTTCCCGGTGATGGAGAGGAGGCCCACGAGGACGAGGAGATGGCCGATTTGCTTGACTTCTTGGGAGGGAGTGGAGCTACATGACTGGGAGATCCCCAGATTCATGTTTTCTTTCATATTTCTTTTATCATTTATGTGTTATGTTTTGACTTAAGAGACTAATGTTTGTTTTTGTTTTTTCGATTGTCCTTTGTACAGCGCATACATTTTTGTTTGAATTGTTGCGTTAGTGTTTATATCATCACTGTCAATGATGTTTGAAATTCTAGAACCGTGTAGAGTTCTTCGTTTAGGAACATCGTCAAAAAAATATATAAAACAAACAAAAATCATGATAAAGATAAAAATAGAAAAGAAAGAAATGAACTGAAAAGAAAAGAGCAAGTAAGAAAAAAGAGAGGAAAAAGGAAAAGGAAAATAAGTTGTTTAGCTGAAAAACCGACATGCTTTTGAAAAGAGATGACTTCCAACTTTTCTTTGGAAAAAATCACTGATCATAACTAGTTTTTGAAAAAAAAAATGTGTCTACACTTGAAAGGTAAACGCTGTGAAATTTCCCCGGACGCCCGAAATGGACTCGGATGAATGCACAAATTGATAAAAGAACATATTTTGGAAACATTGGGTTGACTAAGATAGAGGAAATGAATCCTGAGCCCTAGCATCACATGACCATAAAAATTTGACACTTGAGCGTCCACATAGGTGCATGCATGACCAGTTTTGCATAAAATTTCCAAATCATCATTTTTGCATTTGTGTCATGGAAATAATGTGGGGCATCCCTTTTTATCCTTGAACCAAACCAAACCCTGACATGTATCATGTCTAGCCGTTCTACAAGTCTTGAGCCGAAATCCTGACCCACCATAAACCTTGACCCAGGGTAAGAATGTCAATCTTTACCCTCGGAAGCAAAAAGGGGGAAAGAAGGAAAATTCCCAATCAAAGAGTGGGAGAAAGAAAAAAAAAAGAAGAAGAAGAAGGAAAGAAAGCTCCTGATCAAGGATCGAAAGAAAACAGAAGAAATGTGCAGAGAGGTCTTTGGACCAGACAATATCTGAACAATACAGAATTGTCACCAAATGAACAAAAGAAAGAAAAGGAAACCATGACCTAAAGTGGTCTTCTCCCTTTGATTACCAACCAAAATCCTGTGCGTCGGCGACTTTTTCACCCCGCACTAAACAAAAACAAAAAAGGAAAAAGCCAACAAAAAATCAAAAGCCAAAAACACACAAAAGCCGAAAAACCCCCTAAAAGAACCCATTCCCAAGGGAAGTCCTATTGATCCATGATCACGCATGTAATTTTTGATTTGATAGGAAATAATTTGCAAAGTCAAGTCATGACATATCTATGGTTCGGAATTAGGATGAAACACTTAACTGTGCGAGATTGATACACTTTGAGTGATTTTCTTCTATTTTTGTCGAACCCAGTGTTTCCTCTAAATGGTCATTTAGAAACGAAATGCTAACATCCAAAATCTCATTTATGGTTATGGGGGGGTTTCATCAGCAGACTCTCCTTCCCCGGTAGACGCATTGTTTTTCACTCAAAAAAAGGCATATGCTACTCTAATAAGTTGGAATGTTTGTCTCTTTGCTAAAGCATGTTTGCATTTTGGTGGAGAAAACACCGAGACTTTTTCAAGTCTCACAAGTTATCCAGAACTACGTAGGTCTGAGTTCCTCGTTGGAGGATACGTAGGAGCAAGAGCCTCGCTTTTGTCGACCACACCACCTTTTCTTGCCATGACCCAAGAGCTGGTAACCCGCGGAGACACCTTACAGTTATCCGCACCTCATCATTCAGTGATCCCCAGTGTGATTGATGAGCAGAGGCCAATGTGGTCATCTGCGCCCTTTCCGGAGATGTTAGCATCTTCCGGTGGAGACTTTTTAAAGTCTCACAAGTTATCTAGAACTACGTAGGTCTGAGTTCCTCATTGGAGGATACGTAGGAGCAAGAGCCTTGCTTTTGTCGGCCACCCCACAAGATCTGTCATACTGACCCTGAGGTCATGTGACATGCGGAGACAAAATTTGGTCATTCCGCACCCCTTTGCCATTCAGACACAGTCGTGTCCGATGACACGCAGAGACAAAATTTGGTCATTCTGCACCCTTTTGTCATTCAGAGGCGGCGGGCCCGATGACATGCGGAGACAAAATTTGGTTATTCCGCACCCCTTTGCCATTCAGACACAGTCATGTCCGATGGCACGGAGAGACAAAATTTGGTCATTCTGCACCCTTTTGTCATCTAGAGGCGGCGGGCCCGATGACACGCGGAGACAAAATTTGGTCATTCTGCACCCCTTTGCCATTCAGACACAGTCGTGTCCGATGGCACGTAGAGACAAAATTTGGTCATTCTGCACCCTTTTGTCATCCAGAGGTGGCGGGCCCGATGACATGCGGAGACAAAGTTTGGTCATTCCGCACCCCTTTGCCATTCAGACACAGTTGTGTCCGATGGCACGCAGAGACAAAATTTGGTCATTCTGCACCCTTTGTCATCCAGAGGTGGCGGGCCCGATGACATGCGGAGACAAAATTTGGTCATTCCGCACCCCTTTGTCATTCAGACACAGTCGTGTCCGATGGCACGTAGAGACAAAATTTGGTCATTCTGCACCCTTCGTCAATTGTGGCCGACAAGCCCGTTGACACGCGGAGATTTACATCATCTTCCGCACTCACAAGATCTGTCATACTGACTTTTGAGTCACGCTGACGGGCGGAAATACCCGAGTGATTATCCGTATAAACATTCTTTTGCTATCTGTAAGACAGAACGCTTGATAGCATGCAGAGACTGACATCGTCTTCTGCACCTTTGTTCCCTCGGGAACAACAAGTCATTTGCATGCGGAGATTTTATGGTCACCCGCGACTCTCGTCAATCGAGAGGAACGAAATTAGTGTCTTATCTTTACTTTCCTTTTATCTCCAATAAAAGACAAGTAAAGAGGGGCAACTGTCATACCCTAATTTCGTTTGGGGACCTTAGCTTGATGACATGCGACCTTGGTTTGGTCCTTGTAAGGTGCTTGGCACCCATCATTAGGAAATTTGTGAAATTCCGGGACATGCCGAAAAACAAAAGAAAATATTGATGCACAATCCGTAAGGTTCCGTGACACACCGGAAATCAAATGGAGCATCGTTGCACAACTATTGAGGTTCCGTAACATTGCGTAAGTCAAAAAGGGGATGATTATGTAATCCATAAGGTTCCGTAACATTACGGAAAGAAAACAAGTATCGTTACGAAATTCGTAAGTTTCCGTAACTTTACGAAAAAAGAATCACCAAAAAAAAGCAGAGGGGGGTGTACTTAGTAAAAATGGGGGTGCAAATAGCAACCAGGCCCACTTGGGCCCTCCAGAAGATTCCTCCAGAAGGCTGTTGCTTCTGGAAGAAGCAACCTGGCTCGCCTGGGCGAGCTGGGCGGCAACCATCTCCCCTATTTTGCTATAAATAGAGGAGGAAGTGAGAAGGAAAAGGCTTCAGCCCCTTAGGCACTTCTCTCTCTTTCGAATTTGCTTGGAAAAATTGTTTCCGTGAAGAAAATCTAAGCCGAGGCGCTTCCGAAACGTTTCCGTAACATTTTCCGTGAAGAATTTTGCAAAGGTTTCGACCGTTCTTCGACGTTCTTCATTCGTTCTCCATCGTTCTTCGATCTTCAACAGGTAAGTACCTCGAACCAAGCTTTTTCGATTCATTCTATGTACCCATGGTGGTCCACATTGTGTTTTGTGTATTTCTATTCTCGTTTCATTTACTTTTTATACCCCCTCTTGACGTGCTTAAGCCATTTTACTTAAGTCATTTCTCGCTTAACCTAAAAATAAAATAAATTTCCACCGATCGTTTGAATTGTATTATCCGTAAACTTCGGTTAAAATGAATTCCGACCGTTCGGTCGTGCCGTAACCACGTTGGAAATAAAAAAAAGAGGTAAAAAATAATATAATAATCAAAAAAACATCTTTTAGGTAAAATAAAGCGGAAAATCAATCGGACGTTTTCTCTTTGGGATTTCTCATTCTTAACCAAATTGACTAATAACTAAAGTGAAACTAAGGCTAAAATCAACTTGCCTAGTCAAGCTCGTCCATAAAAATAGGTTTTTGAAGTTTGTCATTTCAATTTCTTACTAAGTAAATGGATCGTTTTTCAAGGTCCAACGCCTTAAAATGATCACCTTTTAAGTAAAAAAGAATCACTTGATAAGAAAGAACTACGTAGGTCTGATTTCCTCATCGCAAATTGGGGAATACGTAGGAGCAAAGGGAAACACCCTTGTCGACCACCAAAAGAGAAAAATATAAAAAGGGTATAAAGGATATAGAGACATGAAAGGGAACATAATAAATCAAAGTCATGTTTGCACATTCGATTAAAGGTTGTCGTCCCTTGGGACGGACGTGTGGGGTGCTAATACCTTCCCCGTGCGTAAATACAACTCCCGAACCTTTCACTTAAAAGTTCGTAGATCGCGTCTTTTCCGGTTTTTCCGACGTTTTCCTCAAATAAACGTTGGTGGCGACTCCGCGCGTATTCCTTTCGTCGAACACGCATCCCGCGAGTCACGCGTCGCCCTCCCGCCGAAGGGTAGGTTGCGACAGTTAGTCCCTCAAGTCATAGAAGCAAGATAACATACAAATGATAAATGATGAAACATAAAAATGAAAAGAATACGAATCTAGGGTGGTCGACAAAAACAGGACTTTTGCTCCTACGTATCCTCAATTTGTGATGAGGAACTTAGACCTACGTAGTTCTTGATAACTGTGAGACTAAAAATAGTCTCAGTGTTTTCTTCACTAAAATGCGAACATGCTTTAGTAAAGAGACAAAACTTCCAACTGATCAGAGCAACATATGCTTTTTGGATGAAAAACAATGTGTCTATCGGGGAAGGAGAGTATGCTGATAAAATTTTCTCATAACCGTAAATGAGATTTTGGATGTTAGCATTTCGTTTCAAAATGACCATTTAGAGGAAACAATGGGTTCAACAAAAATAGAAGAAAATCACTCAAAGTGTATCAATCTCACACAGGTAAGTGTTTCATCCAAATTCTGAACCATAGATATGTCATGACTTGATTTTGCAAATCACTTCCTATCAAATCAAAGATTACATGCGTGATCATGAATCAATAGGACTTTTTCTTGAGATTTTTCTTTGTGGGAATTTTGGCTTTGAGTGTTCTTGGCCTTTTCCTTTTCTGTTTTTGTTTAGTGTGAGGTGAACAAGTCACCGACGCACAAGATTTTGGTTGGCAATCAAAGGGAGAGGGCCACTTTAGGTCGTGGTTTCCTTTCTTTTTTTCGTTTACTTGGTGATAATTCTGTATTGTTCAGATATTGTCTGGTCCAAAGACCTTTCTGCATGTTTCTTCTGTTTTCTTCTGATCTTTGATTGGGAATTTTCTTTTCTTTTTTTTGCTTTCTCCTACTTTTTGATTGGGAATTTTTCTCCTTTTGCTTTCTTCCGATTTTTTGATCGGGAATTTTCTTTCTTTTTGCTCTGTTTTCTTTTGAGGGCAAGGATTATGGTGAGTTGGGATTTTGGCTCAAGGCTTGTAGAACGGCTGGACACGATATATGTCAGGGTGTTGGTTTGGCCAGCGGTTTGGGGGTAAAGGGGATGTCCCACATTATTTCCATGATAGACATGCAACAATGATGATTAGGAAATTTTATGCAAAACTGGTCATGCATGCACCCATGTGGATACTCAAGCATCAAGTTTTTATGGTCATGTGACACTAGGGCTCATGATTCATTTTGCCTATTTTAAGTCAACCCAGTGTTTCCAAAATATGCTCCTTTATCAATTTATGCATTCATCCGAGTCCATTTTGGGCGTTCGGGAAAATTTTCACAGCATTCACCCTTCAGGTGTATACACATTTTTTTTCAAAAAAACTTGTTATGATCAGTGAATCTTTTTTCAAAGAAAAGATGGAAGTTATTTCTCTTCAAAAGCATGTTGGCTTTTCAGCTGAAAGATATAATTTTTGTTCTCTTTTTGTTTTTGTTTTTTGTTTTTTTTTTCATGAGGTATTTTGCTACCTAAACATGTGTATATTTTTGTGAGGTATCTTTGCTATATACATGCATATCCAAGGTATCTTGCTGCCTAAACATACATATATATATTGTGAGGTATTTTTTGCCACATACATGCATATCCAAGGTATCATGCTACCTAAACATACATATATATATTTGTGAGGTATTTTTCTTTCTCTTTTTTTTTGTGTCTTCTCCCTTTCTTGGATTGGGAATTTTCCTTCTCTTTGTGTTTTCTTCTGAGGGCAAGGATTGACATTCTCACCCTGGGTCAAGGTTTATGATAAATTGGAATTTTGGCTCAAGGCTTGTAGAACGGCTTGTCACGATATATGTCAGGGTTTGGCCAGCGGTTCGGGGATAAAGGGGACGTCCCACCTTATTTCCATGATACACATGCAACAATGATGATTAGGAAATTTTATGCAAAACTGGTCACGCATGCACCCATGTGGACACTCAAGCATCACGTTTTTATGGTCATGTGACACTAGGGCTCAGGATTCATTTTCCCTATTTTAAGTCAACCCAGTGTTTCCAAAATACGTTCTTTTATCAATTTGTGCATTCATTCGAGTCCATTTTGGACGTCCGGGAAAATTTTCACAGCATTCACCCTTCAGGTGTATACACATTCTTTCAAAAACTAGTTATGATCAGCAAAATTTTTTCAAAGAAAAGTTGGAAGTCATCTCTTTTCAAAAGCATGTTGTTTTTTAGCTAGACAACCTTTATTATATATATATATATATATATATATATATATATATATATATATATTTTTTTTTTCTTCTTATTCTTTTCTTGCTCGCTCTCTTTTTACTCTTTTTTTTTCCATGAGGTATTTTGCTACCTAAACATATGTATAATATTTTTGCTATATACATGCATATCCAAGGTATCTTGCTACCTAAACATACATATATATGTTTTGTGAGATATTTTTGCTATATACATGCATATCCAAGGTATCTTGCTACCTAAACATACATATATATATATTTTGTGAAGTATTTTTGCTACATACATGCATATCTAAGGTATCTTTCTACCTAAACATACATATATATATATTGTGAGGTATGACTACCTTCCGAGCTTGTGCTTGTTTTATTTAAATTCCTAGGATCATGAACAACTAGGTGTGTCCTACTATGACTGGAGAAACAAAGGTGATCAAATAACAAGCAGAGATTTAAAAGGTACTAGGTTGTCTCCTAGTAGCGCTTCTTTAACGTCTTGAGCTGGACGCTTAATGACTTGTCGGTCACAGACCTAGTACTTTTGCTTACCTTTGCCTTTGGACTTGGTCGCCTATTGGTTGGCCATGTGTCGTAGGCAACGCTCTAACCTTTTTGTGGATGAGCTGAGGTGAACTCTAGAGGTGGTGGCGGTGCGCCTGTTGCCCACTGCTGTGATGCCTTGCCATGCGCCTGCTTAGGGGCGCAATACTTCTCGATGAAAGTCCGGTTAATAGGGGGCCTGATGACCTTGCTGGGGGCGATGGACACTCCGTAGAACTGACAGAGGCCCGTAATTAGAGATGCAAACCCCAGGACCCTGTTGGACTTCTTCGGGTCCACTGGGTGTCTTGCAGGCGCGATCCCTGCAAACAGTAGATGACATCAGAAATTAGTTGAGCGATGTGCATACTTACCTATGCCATGATGGCGTGACCTTGCTGGGGGGACGGGCACCCTGTAGGACTGACAAAGGCCCATAACCAGAGCTGGAAACCCCGAGGCCCTGTTGGACTTCTCCGGGTCCACTGGGTGTCTTGTGGGCGCGATCCCTACAAATAGTAGATGGCATCAGAAATCAGTTGAACCATATGCATACTTACCTATGTCGGGATGACACAGACCAACTGATACTTCCGCAAGGGGAGATCGGCATTGTGGTCGTTGGGCAGAATGTTGCTAAGTAGCAACGTCATCTATATCTGTGTAAGAGTGGTCATGTTGGTGCGCATGATCCGCACTCGTCTCTTTGCAGCGGCACGGGTGAAATCTTGCCCCGGTATGCATAGTAGTTGCGTGATAGCCTCCCTCTCTGGTTGTGCTTGCACAGTTGATTGCCCTCCAATATCAGGGGGTGGCCCAAAAACTGATAAAAGGAAACTACTGGCCCCTTAACCGGAAGCACAAGTCTCGGTGAAGCATTTTAAGGGCAGAGGACCTTAAATTCTCTTAAGGTGTGGATATGGAGCCCACTGAAAGTGAGGACGCATAGCCCTATAAAGGCGAGGATGTGCAGCCCTCTGAAGTTGAGGACGTGCAGCCCTCTGAAGGCGAGGGCGAGAAGCCCTCTGAAGACGAGGACATGTAGTCCTCTAAAGGTGAGGGTGTGTAGCCCTCTGAAGGTGAGGACGTGCAGTCCTCTGAAGGTGAGGACGTGCAGTCCTCTGAAGGCGAGGACGTGTAGTCCTCTAAAGGTGAGGGCGTGCATCCCTCTGATGGCAAGGGCGTGTAGTCCTACAAAGGCGAGGGCGTGCAACCCTCTGAAGGTGAAGACGTGTAGTCCTCTGACGGTTAGGACGTGTAGTCCTCTGAAGGTGAGGGCGTGTAGCCCTCTGAAGGTGAGGACGTGAAGTCTTCTGAAGGCGAGGACGTGTAGTCCTCTGAAGGTGAGGGCGTCTAGTCCTCTGATGGTGAGGATGTGTAGTCCTCTGAAGGCGAGGGCATGTAGCCCTTTGAAGGCGATGACTTGTAGTCCTCTAAAGGCGAGGACGTGTAGTCCTCTGAAGGTGAGGGCGTGCAGCCCTCTGATGGCGAGGACGTGTAGTCCTTTAAAGGTGAGGACGTGTAGTCCTTTGAAGGCGAGGGCGTGCAACCCTCTGAAGGTGAGGGCATGTAGCCCTACAAAGGCGAGGGCGTGCAGCCCTCTGAAGGTGTGGACGTGTAGTTCTCTAAAGGTAAGGGCGTGCAACCCTCTGATTGCGAGGACGTGTAGTCCTCTGAAGGTGAGGGCATGCAGCCCTCTGATGGCGAGGACGTGTAGTCCTCTGTAGGTGAGGACGTGTTGTCCTCTGAAGGCGAGGGCGTGCAGCCCTCTAAAGGCGAGGGTACTAGTACCCAAGGGTCCACCCTTATGAGAAAGCAAGAGATTGACTTATCGAAAGGGCTGGTCATCCCAGATTCACAAGATTGGACAATAGATGTAGGAAATCCATGCAGTTAACATGATTTTTAGGGATGCAGAGCATGCAACCCTTGTCTTGAAATTTGGTAAATGCGGACTTCATATGAAACAATGCAATGTAATGGAAAGTTGTACAATGTTCATAACATTCTTTCCCTATTTTATGATTTTGATTTTTATTTAATTTTTTTGGAAAACACAGATTGACTGTCCTTTTGAAAGAGGTGATAATTCATGCAACCTTATCCTATCTTTTGCAAATCTCTCCAGGAACTCCTTCAGAGTGTATGTTCTGTTTGATTTAGTCACATGACCATTTTGGAGTGACGACAATGGAGTCGTTTGATGTTTAATCAATCCATTGAAATCCCAGGGTTTGTCCCCTCCTTTTGTTTAAAAACATCGACGGTGAGAACTTTTGATCCGCCCCTAGGTTCGCTTGAGGCTCATGCACAGTGCCCCTCATTGCCCCAGTGTAAGGCTTTGAGGTACCAATCGTTGTCTTTTGTCATGACCTTGTAGCAGGGAACCTATTGGGTGAGAACTTCTAATCTGCCCCTAGGTTCGCTTGAGGTTTATGCATGGTGCCTTTCATTGCCCCAGTGTAGGGCTCTAAGGTACCAATCGTTGTCCTTCGTCATGACCTTGTAGCAGGGAACCTATTGGGTGAGAACTTATAATCTGCCCCTAGGTTTGCTTGAGGTTTATGCATGGTGCCCCTCATTGCCCCAGTGTAGGGCTTTGAGGTATCAATCGTTGTCTTGTTTTCACAATCTTGTAGCAAGGAAGAATGAAAGAAGTGACTGATTCTCAAAAAGGACTTTCAAGGACGAGAAATAGTTGAAGGATTTTTTTTTTTCAGTTGACGGGTTAAGTCAAATGATTCCTATTCTTGATAACTCACTTCTCTTAAAAAAGACAAACTTCCTAGAATGATAAAATGAAGTCACATGAACATCTATATTTTTACTTGACAACACAATCAATCAAATGCTTTTTTTTTCTTTTATTTTGAAACTTATTTGTTTTGAACTTTACTCGTTGTTTTACGGCAACCCCACCAACGTGTAAGACGAGTAATCCCTGATTGGACGGTCTTGGAAGTCAACACTCAGGAGCGCAGGTCGCTTGAGCAAATAGACCAATGGCTTGCACTCACATTTCGATGGAAGTTGAATAAGCAAAGACGTGTTTGTGAGAGGATGAGGGACAAAGATGCCAAATTTATCCATTTTATTTAGCATTGTAACTGTGGTTTATAATAATGGCATACACTTGAAAATCCTGATGAGTCATTAGAGACATCTAACAACAGCTTTCAAAATTGCCCCATGTGTGGTGTCGCTTGTCAATGTCAGGACTCATACGCGATTCTCCTCAAATTTTAGCTAGCCCACATCAATTAGACTTTGCACCTTACGCTTCGAGGTCATACATAGAACACCAGGATTGGGGTGAATTCTACAAGCTTTTTGCTGCAAAATTCCTTCCTTGGTTGGTGTTTTGGTTCGTGCTAAAGGTGGTGTTTAGCATTGGTTGTGTGGTTGGTGGGTTTTGTGGTTGATTTAGGGATGACCTTTGTGGATAACTGGGTGGTGGGTAAGGAGAATGGTTGTTATTGGCTGAGTAATGACATTGTTGGGTTGGTGAGAAACTTGGCCGTATAGGAATGGTAGTCACAGCATGGGTTTCTCCTTCATTCTCACCCTCTTCATTTGCCCCAACTTTCTCACTTATCAAAGTAGGATGATCAAATTTGCCTCTTTTCAGACCCGCTTTGATCCTTTTGCCGATGAAGACCAAATCCGCAAAGCTTGAAGGTGCATACCCCACCATTTTTTCATAGTAAAACACTGGTAATGTGTCTACTATTATTGTGATCATCTCTTTCTCCGTCATTGGAGGTGCCACTTAAGCTGTCAGGTCTCTCCACCTTTGGGCGTATTCTTTGAAAGATTCATGCCCCTTTTTGCACATGTTCTGTAGTTGCATCCTATCCAGAGCCTTATCAGAATTGTATTGATACTGCCTACCAAAGGCAACCATTAGGTCCTTTCAAGAATGGACTCCGGAAGGTTCCAAGTTAGTGTACCAGGTAACAGCTACCCCAGTAAGACTTTCTTGGAAGAAATGTATCAGTAGTTCCTCATCTTTTGCGTATGCCCCCACCTTCCGACAATACATCTTTAGATGGTTCTTGGGGCAAGTAGTCCCCTTGTACTTGTCAAAGTCCAGCACCTTGAACTTGTGAATGACCACATTTGGGCACTAGGAACAATTCTTCTAGGTTAACAAAGGCATAATCCTCGCTTCCTTCAATGGCCTTGAGCCTTTCCTCTAGATGATCCAACTTTCCCATTTCTGTCATAGCATGAGGGTTTTAACCCGCTGTGGAATGCAAGAGGTGTGGTTGTGGGTGATACTGAGGGCCCTTCAAAGTGTTTTGCAGGGGTATTCCACCAACTGCTTGCCCTTCAGTGGCATATCCGAGGCAAGGCTCGAAGTCGGCTAAATTGTGGTGGGGCATTTTCATGTGTCTCCCCCATGGGTTGAGAGACATGTTCACGATCAGATTGAGGTTGTTGGCTCTCAATGAGTATATGAGTGGAGCTATTGACATTCTCATTGGGAGTGTACGCCACATTGGGTGGCATATAGTTGGGAGGCAAGCCATATGGCGAGAAGGCATGCTTGTTTTGAATTTGCACATAATGGGGGCCGCCCATACTTCCTAAATCTTTGTCTACCATATCTGA
This sequence comes from Glycine max, assembly GCF_000004515.6. Classification (NCBI taxonomy): domain Eukaryota; kingdom Viridiplantae; phylum Streptophyta; class Magnoliopsida; order Fabales; family Fabaceae; genus Glycine; species Glycine max. The sequence continues at coordinate 24,363,791 of NC_038244.2, forward strand.
GGTTGGATGATTCATTTGGAAGAGGCCAGATGGAAGCGTCGAGTTCACCTTAGCAACAACGCTGGTGGCAACAACTGCAACCGCATTGGCTTCTATTATCTTCTTCATTCTCATCATGGCCTCCATCATTGTGGCCATTTGCTCTTTCATGGCCTCCATGTCGGCCTTCATCTGCTCTTGCACCTCTTCTACTTCACCCATTACTCTAGCTCTAGCACAGGTTCGGTAAGGGTGTCGTAAAATGTGTTTTTTTCTTTTTATAACAATGATTAAGTTCATTTTTTTTTCAAGGAAAGAATGCAATGAGCAATGCAACCAATGAAAAGTATAGATGTATGCGAATGATGCACATTTGAACTATTGTGAATTTTTACGCAGGACATGGGGCTGAATCAATTTAGATTTTCAATATGGTCCATGACATCTTTGTCAAGATGAAACTGGAAGTAACAAGGACATCAACAGTCCTAAATGTGTTTGGCAGTAGACGAAGCAGTGATGTAACCCGATCCATCTTTTGCCCCAATTTTTGCAAGATGGTTACTTCCATACTTCAACTTGACTTGATGAACCTTTTTCATAAAAGCACGAGCTTGGTTCAACCCCATAACCCAAGGAATGGCAATTTTGATCGCCAATACTTCGACAACATTTCATAGAGATGAAAGACTCGAGAATACGTATGCTATGCATGGAAAATGTAATTATGAAATTGAGATGCCCGACGAAACATCTTTTCTTAGTTAGCCATGCATTAGGTACCATGTTCAATCATTTTTGTTTTTTAAGAGAAACAGGTTTATGATCCCAATATGGTTAGCTCATGGTACCTAACACATGCAACTAAGAATGCAGTGTAAACTTTCATGCTTCCCTTTTTTTTTGTTTTGCAGAGGAAAACGCAAGGATCATGCATGAGCAAACATGAAAACAAAAGGTATGCAGTTTGTAGAACAACAAGTATGTTGAACGCATATGCATGATGATGCAATGACTCATGAAAAATGTGATGTTGGAATATGATAACGGACAAATGCAGGAACAATATGTTCATTATGATGCCATGAAGAGATGCTTATGCGATGCATGATATGAACGTGTTTACGGACACGAGATCCCGGAAAATTACCTCTCCTTACTTGCGCATTCGGGGACGCAGTGCCCCATGTGTGCAGTTAAGAAGGTGATATGGACCTTTCGGCTTCCCGTGACAAAAGACGAGACCAACATACAACGCATGTGTGACAACATGATGCAGACGCGCAAAAGCGTAACACGGGAATGTACAAAGTATGGCAATATCCACAAATAATCATACAACAAAGGCGTACATGACATTTAGGTTATGCATGGAAGTGTTTAAAGGGCACGCAACGTGTTTTGCTTCGTGCCCCTATTTTAGGGACCTACACGGGAGGAACTAAAAAGGCTTTTAGTGATAATTCCCAAGGTGGTCATATCTCTCTTAATGGTTTCTAGAGGTATCATCCCCTTCGAAGAACATATTGCGGCAGTAAGGACTACCAGCAACAATATGTTATCAAAGAGAAAAACTCTAGATGAGGATTCACTGTTATCAAGCAAGTCGGAGACCTAGCATGACCACAGATTCACCTCCACTCCTTATGTTCCCATGAACCCAGGTATAGGGTCCCCTTTTCTACTCACCGTGTGTGCAAATAGTGTTGGTGTTTGTGTGCATCAAATGAATAAATATCTATCTCATGCATACATTTAAAAACACACTAAAAGCATCAAAGAGTTATATACAAGAACGTAAGGGAAAAGATAAAGAAAAAAGAACAAAGGAGAAGTCATGGTAAGGAATGCACACTGATTGATTGTCCTAACATTCTAAAAACAGCCCCTAGTGGAGTCGCCAATTGTCGCAACCTACCCCTCGGCGGGAGGGCGACACGAGGCTCGTGGGTGCGTCTTCCAAGAATGGAAAATGCGCAGAGTCGCCACCAACGTTTATTCGAGGAAAACATCGGAAAAACCGGAAAAGGTGTGGTCTACGAACTTTAAGTGTGAAAGGTTTGGGAGTTGTATTTACGCACGGGGAAGGAATTAGCACCCCACGCGTCCATCACAAGGGGCGGCACCCTTTGATCAAGTGTGCAAACTTGACTTCAGTTTGTTTTATTTTCCCTTTTACGTTTTTATGTCTTTTTATGCCTTTTGTATTTTTTTATCTTTTTGTGGTCAACAAGGGTGTTTCCCTTGCTCCTACGTATTCCTCAATTGTGATAAGGAAATCAGACCTACGTAGTTCTTTGAGAACTGAACGTTGGTTAAGTTATTTTTTATCTTTTTTTGCAAGATATATTTGACCAAACAAAAGTCGTTTAAGGCATTGGACCATTAAACAATCTTTTGATTTTGAAAGGAGAGAAACATTAAGGCATTGGACCATTAACGATCTCTTGTTTTTTTGAAAGGAGAGAAACGTTAAGGCATTGGACCATTAATGATCACTTGGGGGTGGTTGACAAAAGCGGGGCTTTTGCTCCTACGTATCCTCAATTGTGATGAGGAAATCAGACCTACGTAGTTCTTGCAAAAGGGGCAAATCAAGTGATTCTTTTTACTTGGAAGGTGGTCATTTAAGGCGTTGGACCTTAAAATGATCCATTTTACTTGGTGAGGAAAGCTAAGGCGTTGGACCTCTAACCATCTCACAAGGTCGACAAAAGCGGGGCTTTTGCTCCTACATATCCTCCATCGAAGAGGAAATCAGACCTACGTAGTTCTCGCAAAAGGCATCAAAGTGATGTGTTGATTTTATGCTTTTGAACGGTACTTGTTAACCGATAAAAGCAAAGAGGACCGTTTAAGGTGTTGGACCTTAAAATGGTTTTTAGTGATTTTTTGCTGACAAGCTTGATTTGTGAGTTGATTTTAGCCTTAGTTTCACTTTGGTTATTAGTCAATTCATTCAAGGAAACTTCCAAAGAAAAACGTCCGATCAATTTTTTTTATTATTTTATTTAAAGATATTTTGATTATTTTATTACTATTTTGCTCTTTTTGGTTTAACCGAGGTTACAACATGAACGATCGGTTAGATTTTGTTTTAATAGTGATTAAACGAGATTACAACACAAATGACCGGTTGAAATTCATTTTATCATTTATTAGATGAGAAAACGACTTAAACGATCGATTAAAGCTCGTTAAAAATAGAAGAAAAGAAAACCGGAAATGAACAAAATGAAGATGAAAGCTAAAAAACAAGAAATGAATTGAAAGTCTTGGATTCGAAAACTTACTCGTTGAAGAACGAAGAACAACGAAGAACGGATGAAGAACGGTGAAGAACGACGGAAAACCTTCACGGATTTGCTCACGGAAACGTCTTGGAAGCGTTACGTAAACACCTCGACTTGGATTTTCTTCACGGAAACAATTTTTTTCACCCAAAATAGCTGAAATGCATAGCCAGGGGAATCAGGGATCCTTGGAACAACCCCATTTTGCCTTTTTATAGGAAAAAAAGGGGAGGAGGTTGTCGCCTAGCTCACCCAGGCAAGGTCAGCTTGCCCAGGCGAGCTGGGTTGCTTTCGAAAATACTCTGGAAGGCACAAATTCAAAATTTCGAAAATTGCTATTTGCACCCCCCCATTTTGATAAGTTCACCCCCTTCTTTCGTAATTTATAGAAAAGTTACGGAAGACTTACGGAAGCATATAGGACTTGATTTTCTTTTTTTTGTTCTCTTCCTTCTCACCCATATTAATTGAAATATGCTTATTTAGGGTTATGGGAATTTTACGGAACCATTACGAAAGTCCAAGAAACTTCGAAATCCATTTTTTAACAAAACGGGGGAGGTGGTTGCCGCCCAGCTCGCCCAGGTGAGCTAGGTTGCTTCCACCTGAAGCAAGAAAATGCCCAGAATCCTATAGAAGGGCCCAGATTTGAAAATTGCTATTTGCATCCCCCATTTTACTAAATACACCCCCTTTTGCCTTTTTTTGCTGATTCTTTTTCGTAACGTTACAGAACTTTACGGATTACGTAACGACACTTGTTTTCTTTCCGTAATGTCACAAAACTTTACGGATTACGCAACCATCCCCTCTTTGACTTCCGGAATGTTACAGAACTTTACGAATTACGCAACAATGCTTCCTTTCGACTCCCGACATGTCACGGAACTTCATGGATTGCCTAGCGATGGGTTTTAAGTACCTCGAGGCGGTCAAGCAAAGGTTGCATGCCACCAAACAATGGTTCCCGGACGAAATTAGGGTATGACAGTATGCAATTTGATCATTGATAGCAAACATTGTACTAATGTTGCTAACACCTTGTTGGTTGAGAAATTGGGTTTGCCCACATTAAAGCACCCTAATCCATATAGACTTTGGTGGCTAAATGATTATGGAGACATAAGGGTAACCAAGCAAGTGTTGGTTTCTTTTTCCATTAGTAAATACAAGGATGAAGTTCTTTCTGATGTGATACCTATGCATGTTGGGCATATACTTCTAGGGTGTCCATGGAAATTTGATAGAAAGGTTACACATGATGGTTACAAAAATAGATATGCTCTTGTTTTGAATAATTGCACCATTGTGTTAATGCCTCTTCGCCCCACTGAGGCCTATGTCGATCAAATCAGAATTGTAAGAGAGTGTAAGTTGAGAGAAGAACAATTGAGCATTCAAGAAAATGAGAGAAAATAAAAGAAAAGTGAGAGTGATCAAAATAAAGAAGAGAATAAAAAAGAAAATAAAGAAGAGAAAAATAAGGAAGTGAGTGCATTTACAAATAAAAGAGAGGTTGAGAGTGCTTTGATGGCTGAGAACAGATACTTGTATCATTTACAAGGATGTTTCCTAGAAGAAATTCCATATGGATTACCTCTGTTGTGTCAAGATCAGATTTAATCACAAGAAGTATGAGTTTCTTGTTTGAACAAGAATAAGCAAAAAGCAAAAAAGGAATGAACAAAGAATAACTTCACAAAAATTTGATTTGACTAGAGTAAAAATTCCACTCTAAATCTCCTCACAGCAACCACTTTTATTTAAACTCTATAGATTCCTCCTCTGGGTACAATCTCTCTACTGATCTAGGCTATGCAGAAGAAAAATAGAAGCACTATCTCAAGCCTAGCTAACTTAACCAACTTAAAACTATCCAACTATTAACTATTATAATAGTGTCATATGCTAATTTCGTTCGGGGACCATTATTTGTCGGCATGCGACCTCTGTTTGACCACTTCAAAATGTTTAATACCCATTTCCATGGAATCCATATAGTTTTGGGATGTTTCGGAAAGAAAACAACCAAAAAACAAAAGCGGGGGGGGGGGGAACTTATCAAACACGGGGGGTGCGCTCAAGAAACTTCATCTAGAACACTCTGGAAGGTGGGGTGAACTAATCAAATGGGGGGTGTGCTCAGGAAACTTAATCAGTAATCAACCTGGAGGGGGGGTGAACTTATCAATTAGGGGGTGCACTAGGGAAACTTATGTAGTAAGCAACCCAGAGGGGAGTGCACTTATCAAACACGGCGGGTGGACTCAAGAAACTTCATCTAGAACACTCTGGAAGGTAGGAGTGAACTTATCAATTAGGGGGTGCACTCAAGAAACTTCTTCAGGAAGCCTCTAGAGGGGGGTGAACTTATCAAAAGGGGGTGCACTCAGAAATCTTCCTCAGGAAGCCTCTGGGTGGCAACCAACTCCCATTTTCTCCTATAAATAGGGGGAGGAGGCTAAGTTTCAAGGGTCCCTGACCTCTATGCTGTGTATTTCAGTTGTTTTTAGCGAAAAGAAGTGAAAAACGGAAGGAAATCCAAGCCGAAATGCTTCCGTAACGCTTCCAGACGTTTTTGTGAGCGATTCCGTGAAGATTTTCTGCCATTCTTCGATCTTCAATCGGTAAGTTTTTGAATCCGAGGCTTTCAATTCATTCTTGTTTTGTTCACTTTCATTCTTCATCTCATTTACTTTTGGTATTCTTTTCTTCGCTTTCATCTTATTTAAGCCGTTATCTCGCCAAATAATTGATAAAATGAATTTCAACCAATCATTTGTGTTATAATCTCGTTTAATCACTGTTAAAATAAAATCCAACTGATCATTCATGTTGTAACCTCGGTTAAATCAAACAAGGAAAAAATAATAATAAAATAATCAAAATATCTTTGAAAAGAATATAATAAAATAATCAAAATATATTTGAAAAAATATAATAAAATAATCAAAATATCTTTGAATAAAATAATTAAAAAAATTCAATCGGACGTTTTTCTTTGAAAGTTTCCTTGAATGAAATGACTAATAACCAAAGTGAAACTAAGGCTAAAATCAATTCACAAATCAAGCTTTGTCCGCAAAAGTCACTTAAACCCGTTTTAAGGTCCAACGCCTTAAACTGTCCTCTTTGCTTTTATCGATTAACATGGACCGTTCAAAAGCATAAAATCAACATATAACTTTACTGCTTTTTGGAAAGAACTACGTAGGTATGAGTTCCTCACCATAAATCGAGGATACATAGGAGGAAAAGCCTCGCTTTTGTCGACCACCCCTTTTAAAAAAAAAACAAGAGATCATTAATGGTCCAATGCCTTAACGTTTCTCTTATTTCACAATCAAGAGATCGTTAATGGTCCAATGCCTTAACATTTCTCTCCTTTCAAAAACAAGAGATCGATAACGGTCCAATGCCTTAACGTTTCTCTCCTTTCAAAATCAAAAGATCATTTAATGGTCCAACGCCTTAAATGACCTTTGTTCAATTAAAATCTATCTTGCGAAAAAAGATAAAAACAACTTAACCAACATTTAGTTCTGAAAGAACTACGTAGGTCTGATTTCCTCATCACAATTGAGGATACATAGGAGCGAGGGAAACACCCTTGTCGACCACAAAAAGATAAAAATACAAAAGGCCCATAAAAAACATAAAAACATAAAAAGGGAAAATAAAACAAATTGAAGACATGATATTGCCCATTTGATTAAAGGTTGTCGTCCTTTGTGACGGACGCGCAGGGTGCTAATACCTTCCTCGTGTGTAAAAAAAAACTCATGAACCTTCCACACTTAAATTTCCTAGACCACACGTTTTGGTTTTTCCAATGTTTTCCTCGAATAAACGTTGGTGGCAACTCCGCACATTTTCCTTCCTTGGAAGACACACCCGTGAGCCTCGCATCGCCCTCCCACCGAAGGGTAGGTCGGGACAGTTGGTGACTCCACTAGGGACTATTTTTAGAGAGTTAGGCCTTCTAATCTCGTGCAATATCATGACTTCCTCTTTTGTCGGTTTCCTTTTATTTCTCTTACGTTCTTGTATATAACTCTTTGATGATTTTAGCATGTTTTTGAAATGTATGCATGAGATAGATATTTATTCATTTGATGCACACAAACACCAACACTATTTGCACACACAGGGAGTTGAAAAAAAAAGGCCCTACACCCGAGTCCATGGGAACATAGGAAGTGGAGGTGAATCTGTGGTCATGCTAAGTCTCCGACTTGCTTGATGACAATGAAACCTCATATAGAGTTTTTCCCTTCGATGATATATTGCCGCTGGTAGTCCCTACCCCCACAATGTTGATATCAAGGGAATAATACCTCTAGAAACCATTTAGGGAGATATGACCACCTTGGGAATTATCACTAAAAGCCTTTTAGTTCCTCCCGTCTAGGTTCCTAAAATAGGGGCACGAAGAGAACACGCTGCATGCCTTTTAAACACTGCCATGCATATAACCTAAATGTCATGTATGCCTTTGTTGTATGATTATTTGTGGATATTGCCATGCTGTGTATATCCCCCTGTTGCGCTTTTGTGTATCTGCATCATGTCGTCACGCGCGCGTTGTATGTTGGTCTCGTCTTTTGTCACGGGAAGCTGGAAGGTCCATATCACCTTCTTAATTGCACACATGGGGCACTACGCCCTCAAATGCGTAAGTAAGAAGAGATGATTTTTCGGGCTCTCGTGTCCGTAAATGCATTCATATCATGCATCGCATAAGCATCTCTTTATGGCATCGTAATGGAAATATCGTTCCTGCATTTGTCACTTATCATTTCATGCATTGCATTTTGCATAAGTCATTTCATCACCATGCATCTACATCTAACATGTTTTTTTGGATACCGTTTATTTTCGTGTTTACTCATGCATGATCCTTGCATTTTCCTCTACAAAAACAAAAAAAGGAAGCATGAAAGTTCGCACTGCATTCTTAGTTGCATGTGTTAGGTACCATGAGCCAACCATGTTGGGATCATAAACCCGTTTCTCTTAAAAAAAATGATTGAACATGGTACCTAATGCATGGTTAACTAGGAAATGATGTTTCTTCGGGCATCTCAATCTCATAATTACATTTGCCATGCATAGCATAAGTATGCCCAAGTCATTTATCTCTATGAAATGTTGTCAAAGTATTGGCGATCAAAATTTATTTTCCTTGGATTATGGGGTTAAACCAAGCTCATGCTTTTAAGAAAAAGTTCGTCAAGTCAAGTTGAAGTATGGAAGTAACTATCTTGCAAAAATTGGGGCAAAAGATGAATCGAGTTACATCACTACTTTGTCTACTGCCAAACACCTTTAGGACTGCTGATGTCCCTGTTACTTCCAGTTTCACTTTGACAAGGATGTCATGGACCATGTTGAAAATATAAAATTGATTCAACCCCATGTCCTGCCTAAAAATTGCAGTACTTCAACAATGCATCATTCACATGCATCCATGCTTTTCATTGGTTGCATTGTTCATTGCATTCTTTCTTAAAAAAACCGAACTCTAATCTTTATTATCAACCGGAAAGAACACGCTTTACGACACCCTTATCTAACACGTGTTAGAGCTAGAGTAATGGGTGAAATAGAGGAGGTGCAAGAGCGAATGGAGGTCTTAAAAGAGCAAATGGCCACAATGATGGAGGTCATGATGAGCATGAAGAGGATAATGCAGGTTAATGCGGTTGCAGTTGCTGCTATTAGTACCATTATTGAGGTGGACCCGGCTCCCCCATCTGGCCTCAATCAAATAAGTCATTCGACCTCGGGTGTGAGAGGCAAAGAGTTGGCAAGTACGGGCGGCCCCCATTGTGTGCAAATTTAAAACAAGCACTCCTTCCTGCCATATGGCTTGCCTCCCAACTATACACCACCCAATGTGGTGTACACTCCTGGTGAGGATGTCAATAACTCCGCTCCCATACTCATTGAGAGCCAACAACCTCATCATGCACATGTCTCTTAACCCATGGGGGAGACATATGAAATACCTCACCACAATCTAGCCGACTTCAAGCCTTGCCTCGGATATGCCACTGAAGGGCACGCAGTTGGTGGTATAGCCCTGCAAAACACTTTGTAGGGCCCTCAATTTCACCCCCAACCACAACCCTTGCATTCCACAGCGGGTAAAATCCCTCCTGCTATGGTAGAAATGGGAAAGTTGGATCATCTAGAGGAAAGGCTCAGGGCCATTGAAGAAGACGGAGGTTATGCCTTTACTAACATAGAAGAGTTGTTCCTAGTACCCAAACGTGGTCATTCCTCTGAAGTTCAAAGTACCAAAGTTTGATAAGTACATGGGGACTGCTTGCCCTACGAATCATCTAAAAATGTACTGTCGGAAGATGGGGGCAAATGCGAAAGATGAAAAGCTGCTAATGCATTTCTTTCAAGAGAGCCATACTGGGGCAGCCATCACATGGTACACTAATCTTGAACCCTTTCAAGTATTCTTGGAAGGGCAGTATCAGTACAACTTTGATATGGCTCCGGATAGGATGCAACTACAGAGCATGTGCAAGAGGAGGCATAGATCCTTCAAGGAATACGCCCCAAAGGTGGAGGGACCTGGCAACTCAAGTAGCACCTCCCATGATGGAGAAAGAGATGATCACATTGATAGGGGACACATTACCAGTGTTTTACTATGAGAAAGTGGTGGGTTAAACACTTTCAAACTTTGCGGATTTGGTCTTCACTGGCGAAAGGATCAAAGTGGGTCTAAAAAGAGGCAAATTTGTTTATCCTGCTTTGATGAAAGAGAAAACTGGGGCAAATGGAGAGAATGAGATAGAGGGAGGAACCCGTGCTGCTATTACCGTTCCTACATGGCCAAATTCCCCATCACCTCAACAACATCATTACTCAGCCAATATCAACCCTTCTCATTACCCCCTACCTAGTCATCCACAAAGTGTGGCGTCCCTAAATAATGACTGGTTTAATAGTAATAAATTGAATAGCGGAAAACCATAGAAATTTTTTTTCTTCTTTTCTCTTTTTTTTCGCACTGTTATTCATTTCACAATAATTAAATTCAGAAGGAAAATTATCACTATAGAGTCCTGAATGGCCAGTTCACAACTCTATTTGGATTCATTTCTTTCTGATCACTCATAACCTCCAAACTATTTTCCTCTTTCAAAATATACCAGCCATCATTTTAGGTCGTCACGTGAAAAATACTAAGATGTGGTCGGTAAACTCTTTTCAAATAAAGTTTGTTCACATTTCCTTTTCAAATAACAAGATTAAACATAATTATATTTATCATCTAAAACTGTCCAAAATATGGGAGTTTGCAAAATAACATAGTGACATCCAGAGCAAAGGTAACAACTGTGGTGGCTTTAGCCACATTATATACAATCATCAAAATTTCTATACAATAGGTCTACCCACCCAAAATCAAAAGAGTAAACCTAGCAGTCTGAACTAGATACACCCACCCACAAAAAGTATATACGCCTAGTCTAAGGAGTCGTCTGCTACGATGAAGAGTCATCACTATTCGCTGTCCCTCCAGGGCCGCTCTCCTCTGTAGAGTCTGCCTCAGATGCTGACATAACATCCTCTAGAGAATCAACATCAAGGAGTGGGTCCTCATCATCCTCTGGGAAGTCAAGAGCATCCACAACAGGTTCAGGAGGTAACTCCTCTGGGTCCTCTTCAAGATCCTCTTCAGAGGATGACACCTCTATCACTTGAACTGGCTCCACTAGTCGATATGGAGTAGGTGTAGGTAGTATCCACTCCACAGGCTGCTGAAGTGTGCGTGCGGGTTCCTCCGGATGTACTAATGAAGTAGCAGTGAGTCGAATTGTGCCACGGAATCGGCACCTCTCATTGCCTTCAAGGGTCTCCCAAACACCCTCTAGGAACTCCATCACCACGCGATCATGGATCAACTGTGCTGCCATCGCGATTTACAAGAGATAAAAGAAAGAGGGTAGACTCTTTCACAAGAAATCTAACTACAGGTAACAATACAATGCGTCCCATAACGGCTATGCATAGTCAAAATGTCTTTCTCAAGGGATTTCGTCTCTGGTAATCGATTACCAAAGTATGTAATCGATTACCAGTGCCTAAAAATGAATTACACAGCCTTTGCACATTGGAAACTAAAAATTACACTAGGTAATCGATTACACCTAAATGGTAATCGATTACCATTGCCCTATCACCCGGTGTAATCGATTACCATTGCCCTATCACCATGTGTAATCGATTACACACCCTTGGTAATCGATTACCAGGGGCCATTTAGCATCCTGTCTCCATTTTTAACCCCTGTAATCGATTTCCCACAAATGGTAATCGATTACCAGAGGCTAATTTCCAGATACCACCCAAGATACATAGCTGGCCAGCCACCACACAAGCCTCCTTGCTTCGTGGACTTTGTTCTTTTATTGGTTGACTGCCAAGAGCTCGCCGGTTTAGGTACGTCACAAGTTCTCACTGACTGATTATGCCCGGGTTGGGTCGGGATTAGTCAAGCTTGGTTTTGGGCAATAGCACCCCACCTGACGTCCCCAAGGTCTCCTGACCCCGCGACATATCTCCAGGTACCACTCTGTGGTCAACAAACAAAAGTAGGAAGACTGACTCTTCCACGCTTTCTCACTTCAAGCTTGTTGGATTATGGGGCACCCGTCATATGTGGTACTAGGTGGCGATAGGGCGATGGCACAAATCAACTCTCCCACTTCTGTGAATGTATGTATACATGATTTTGATGATGTCAAAGAAGAATCAAACAAGGCTGCTTCAAATGATAAAGCATTTGCTTCAAGAATAATTCAAGAGTGCTTCAACAAGCAAAGCCATGTTTCAAGATTCATTAAAGACCAAGCCTTGCCTTAAAACAAAGTGTTTTCAAGACATTCAAGGCTCTAGTAATCGATTACCAGGAAGTGTAATCGATTACCAGAAGACAGGGTTGAGAAATAGCTGTTGAAAAATGTTTTGAATTTGAATTTTCAACATGTAATCGATTACCATATGTCTGTAATCGATTACCAGCAACGAAACTTTGGAAATTCAAATTCAAAAGTCATAACCCTTCAAATTATAACTGTGTAATCGATTACACAAACATTGTAATCGATTACCAGTGGAAAGTTTTCAGAAAATCTGCCAACAGTCACATCTTTTCATTAGATTTGTGAATGGCCATCAAAGGCCTATAAATAGGTGACTTGGGCACGAATTTTATGCAGAGAGTATTTTTGGTCCAAAATGTCTTATCCTCTCAAAAGACAATGAAAGAGATTCCAAAAGAACTTCATTGTCAAATGCTCTCTCAAAAGAAATCCTTGACCAAACACTTGCAAAATCTATAAGGATTCTTACATGATCTTCATTGTAATATTCTTCTTTTGAAGAGAGAATTCTTCTTCTATTCTTCTTATTCAATGAGATTGGTTAAGAGACTGTGAGTCTCTTGTTGTAAAGCATCTGAACACAAGGGATGGGTTGTCCCTGTGTGGTTCAGACTTTGTAAAGGATTTTACAAAGATAGTGGAAATCTCAAGTGGGTTGCTTGAGTACTGGACGTAGGCACGGGTTGTGGCCGAACCAGTATAAAACTGTGTTTGCATTCTCTCTTCCCTTATCTTATTTATTTTGTTGCAATCAATTGTGTCTTGCATGTTTAAAGAACATTGTTAAATTGATTGTTGTTGCTTCTTCTGTATTCTAAGCCTATCCCTCTTAAGATTATTGAGGCCACAAGGTCTAACAACTTCCACAAGTCAAACATAAACACATCATCCCCAGTTGCCCACCTTTCAACTGAGCTCACGCACTCCTACGTAGCCCTTATCCTCGTTCCTCTCAGCACCGGGTCCCCATCAACCCCTCCAAGCTTCCACAATATCCAATAAATTCAATCTCATATATCATGAAACTACCCTAAACCAAGAAAACAGAGTAGAGGCAGAAAAGTCTGCCCAAAACACATTCAAATACCACATATTTCCTTACTCATATACCCCAGTAACATTCTCTTAGTTCCGATTCATTAACCGTTGGATCGTCTTGAAAATTTTACTGGAGGTTCCTAGTACATAAATATATATTTTGACCGTTGGGATCTGCTAGAAAATGCCTGGAACACGATATGAACTACTCTTCCCAGGACTAGCAATGCCAACCATTTTTCTGCACTATGTTAAAAAAAACTGCTGCACAATTTTGACAGCATTTTTTTCTGCATAATATGGCAGATTTCGAAATCCAACTTGCCCACATCCAATTTTGCTCAAATTGGATCCTAAAAGTCCTAAATCATGTATAAATCATATTTAAACCAAAAGCAAACTTCAGACCAAGGCAAATCAAAATATAGGTATCCAAAACCCCTCAATTTAGTGAATTTGCAAGGTTTGAAAAGTGAAAATGAGAATTAGGTAATTTTGGGGTAAACTCTCATCTCAATCAAGTCTATAAAATTGATTTAGACTTGCTCAAACTGGTTTTAAGGTGAAAACTCCACTGATTCAAAATTTGACCTCTCAACACCCAATTTACCCTAGAAATGGTTCTTTTCTTTCACAATTGTCACTCATTTTTCTCATTTGCTCTGCCCAACCTTTTCTACAAGTCCTAATTGACATTTCAAACTAGGATCAATTAACTTTAGACTCCAATTTCCACTAACCCCAAATATGGTTTTTCTAACCCCCAAAATCTCACACTTTTCCACTCACAACACTACCATTCTCACATTTAACCCTAAGTTAACTCTCCCCATCATCTCTACCAGTTTTCTATCAACATATTCAGCATACAAATATCACAAAGCATCATCATAAAACCCTAAATCAGAATGGGTAGCTTTACTCACATCAAACATGTCAAGTTTAACATGATTTCAACAAATTTCTTCACAAATAACTACCCTAAGGCAATAACCTAGAAGAACTACCCATCATAGCTCCCAAAAACCCAACACCCACGAATTTCATGTGAGAAGAAGTCCACCCTTACCTGAAATTTGAAGCCCCACGAAGTTGAGGGAGGTTCCAAGACTCCGAAAATGGCTTCTCCTTGCAATTTGGGGTAGAAATGAGAAGGAATTTTGGAGCTTCAATGGGGGCACAAAGGAGAAGAAGAAGAAGGAAGAAAAGCTACGTGGAAGGGAGAAGAAGAGCTGCTGAAATTTCTGAAGAAGGAGAGAGAATTTGGCTTTTTAAAAAAATGATTTCCTTTTTTTGTTCTCATAAAGCAATGCCACATGTCCTCTTTTAAGTGGAGGAAAAAGGGCCCACACTTTTCCTTTGATGTGACTTCATACTCAGCCACAAGGAGGAAAATTTTGACCTTTTGGATGCTGAAATTTTGCCTCGGTTTGCGTCCCGCCTCTCTGGTTCTAGTTTTTCGCGTTTCTCTGCACCCGTCGGGGCCCGTTTTCGAAAGTAGACAATATATATATATCAAAATGCTCAGAATGAAACCCTGAGCGTGGTTCAGAGGTTGGTTTTGTTAAATTTTAAGTTGCACGCAAAACGATAATTTTAGACTAATTAATTGAGGATTAATCTATAACTGTCCAGTTATGGATTACTCTTCGCTAATTAGTCTAACCCACGTATTTCTCTCCCAATGTACATACTTCTACCAAAAATATACATATATATACACTGAATAATACATATATATATATATATATATATATATATATATATATATATATAATTATTTAAAATGTAACGCTTACAAGATTCCGGGTAGAAATTCTAGGATGTCACACAAAGGCCATCCCTAAATCAACCACAAAGCCTGCCCGCCGCATATCTAGTGCCAAAACACCAACCAAGGAAGGAATTTTGCAGCAAAAAGCCTATAGAATTCACCCCAATTCCGGTGTCATATGCTAATTTGTTCACATATCTACTTGATAATGCAATGGTAGCCATAACCCCTGCCAAGGTTCCTCAACCTCCATTTTTTTGAGGATACAAATCAAATGCAACATGGAGGAGTTCCAGGACATTCCATTGAGCATTGTATGACCTTGAAGCATAAGGTGCAAAGTCTAATTGATTCAGGCTGGCTGAAATTTGAGGAGAATCGCTTGTGAATCCTAACATTGACAAGCGACACCACACATGGGGAAATTTTGAAAGTTGTTGTTAGATGTCTCTAATGACTCACTAGGATTTTGAAGTTTATGCCATTATTTTAAACCACAACTACAATGCTAATAAAATGGATAAATTTGACATCTTTGTCCCTCATCCTCTGGTAATTACATCTTTGCTTCCACTGGAATGTGAGTGTAAGCCATTGGTTTGTTTGCTCAAGCGACCTGCGCTTCTGAGTTTAATGATGCAATCCTACCCCCCAAGGGCATTGGATAGAAGACTCCAAGAAGATTGGGCTAGAGATGCAAGAGAAGGCCCTAAGGTTCTCATGAGCCTTAGGGTAGATTTTGGGCCCATGGGCTAAGTATGAGCCCACTTATCTTTGTACATATTAGATTAGGATTTCATTATTTTTGGATCTTGTATTTAAGGCTCCATGATGTAGGTAGAGTACCCTAGAAATGTAGGATTTTTTAGCCCTTGTATTTTAGGGCACCTAGACTAGTTTTTGTATTAGGGGTAGTTTTGTAATTTCACATGCATTATGTGAATATTTGATGTGTGTGTTGAGAAATAAATTTAATTGAATTGGGAGAAGCCCAATCCAATTAAATTTTAGAGGGGGAGGTGAGCATTTGCTTGCTACACCCCATTGCCACATCATATAGTCACACTTTGTGCATGTCCTTCATGCTTTACATGCCTCATGAAGGACATGCTTTACATGCCTTATCAAGAGTAGTGTTTATGTTGCTTAAGGCTTGGATAGTTACAATTTGTGTTTGATTATGCTCAATTATCTTGAATAACACAATTCAAGAGAGCTTAAGACTTATTTTGATTCACAAATCCAGCCACAACTTAGCACCACAACTCAACTTCATCATAGGCATCATGTAGGAAACTTAGAAAACAAAAAAAAGAGTTCAACAACAAGACTACTTCTAGGAATTGATTTAGAACATGTTATGAACTAAATAACATGCATGAATTAGACTAAAAATTCAAAAGATAGGCTAAGAAAGACAAGAATACATGAACAAATGTATCTAGAATTCAATAAACAAAATAAAAATTCAACACAAACTTAGAACATAATGTGACAATTATTATGACTAAACATGACTCTAAGACAACATGGATTAAGTGGTTTACACTTAGATTTTTGTGTTTTTTTTCTAATCAATATTTTTGAAGAAAATTTAGATCTAAAGGTTCAACACAAGAATATTATGAATGAAAATTGATAGAACCTAAAATCAACACAAAAACAAGATTCAAAAGTAGATATAAAAAATTTGAACCATAGAAATGCAAGAACAAGTGTAGATCTAAGATTTAATCGGTTTATTTTTTTTGAATCTACTCTAAACAGCACCAAACCACAAGACAATGGAGGATATACATGGAGAATAAGATGAAGAAGAAGGAATTAAAGAGAATTCACCGAACAAAAAGATAGAGGAAGCAAAAGAACATTACCTAGAGCTTATAGGCCTAGGATCTTCTTCATCAATGGATTCCTTTGCTTCTTGGAAGATGAATGGCAGCGGATGGAGAAGGAAGAGAGAGAGGAGATGCCACTTCAAGGAGAAGATGAGTCTAGAAGAAGCTCACCACCATAGGAGGCCATGGATAAGAGCTTTGAGGAAAAAGGAGATGAATGAAGGGAGAGGAAGAGAAGAGCACAAAATTTTGTGCTCTAAAAGAGCTTTGAAATCTGAAGTTTAATTTTCAAATGATCAAAGTTGAAAAAAATGCACACACATGGCCTCTATTTATAGCCTAAGTGTCACACAAAATTGGAGAGAAATTTGAATTTCTATTCAAAATTCACTTGAATTTGTGGAGCCAAATTTTGGAGCCAAAATTTCACTAATTATGATTAGTGAATTTTAGCTATGTTTCAACCCACTAATCCAAGATCAAGTCCAAGATTATCCACTAAATGTGCTTAGGTGTCATGAGGCATGTAAAGCATGAAGGACATGCACAAAGTGTGACTATATGATGTGGCAATGGGGTGTAGCAAGTTAATGCTCACCTCCTCCTGTATAATTTTAATAGAATAGCCTTCATCTAATTCAATTACATTTAATTGTGTACACACACATCAAATATTTTCATATGGCATCTGAAATTTCAAAACTACCCATAAATCAAAACTTAGTCTAGGTGACCTAAAATACAAGGGCTAAAAAATCCTACACACACATCATATAGTCACACTTTGTGCATGTCCTTCATGCTTTACATGCTTTACATGCCCTATATTTTGAATTTTTAGTCTAATTCATGCATGTTATTTAGTTCATAACATGTTCTAAATCAATTCCTAGAAGTAGTCTTGTTGTTGAACTCGTTTTTTTGTTTTCTAAGTTTCCTACATGATGCCAATGTTGAAGTTGAGTTGTGGTGTTGAGTTGTGGCTGGATTTGTGAATCAAAATAAGTCTTAAGCTCTCTTGAATTGTGTTATTTAAAATAATTGAGCATAAGAAAACACAAATTGTAACTATCCAAGCCGTAAGCAACATAAACACTACTCTTGATTTCTAGGTTGAAATCGCTGGTGCTGGCAGCTTGAACATATGAACTTGTATAAATTACTGAGAATTGGTCACTATGTGTTTTGAGCTGAAAGTTTTACTGAATTTTCTAGACATCTGGACCAAAATTATGAAAAAAGAACCAAGCGATTTGGATTAAAGGGAAAAAATAAGAAAAATCACACAAGTTGACAGAAAAATCAGTGTCCAAGAAAAAAAAAGTGAAAGGGAAGTGTGCTTGTTGTTTTGGCTCAAAATTTTTTCTATATTTGGTGCCTATTTTATACCAATCCTAGTTCTGAAATTTCAATTTAAAATTACTGTGAATACAAGTTCCAAAACTAGAGGTTTCTTGAGTTTTTTTTGTTTAGTTTTTTTTTACTCTACTTTAGAGCCATTCTAAGTTTCTCTGAGTCCTAGCTTGCTTTTATGTGCTTTTCATTGCTTTAATTGTTGAATAATCCTTGAAAATTTGTCTTGTTAAAACTCTAATGGTTTAGCTTTAATTTCAATTTTTTGCTCTTTGGTTATTGCTTGTCTCTTTGTTTCCTTTTTTGTGAGTTGCCATATAGGAAATTGGAAAGGAGGATTGGTGTCATCCCTTGAAGAATTTGAGTCAAGAAGCAAGGGGAAAACCACCTTAAGAGCTATTGGACTAAGAAGCACTCCAAATTGAGTGAATCACCAAAGAGAGAACAACCACCAAAATTGAGGACCTTTTTGTAATTTTGTAATTGACAATTTACTTACTTTCATTGCTTTCGAATTTTGTAACAAAAAGGCCGCCTTTCATTGGAAGTAAGTTGGGAGTCTCCAATAGGTCACCCTACTTCCATTTGTGTGTAATAATTTTAGGCAATTTTCCGTTAGGATTGTGAGTGTTTTGTTGGAAACCTTAAATGTGGTCATCCAAACACTCTTAGGATTCGCCTAGTTTACATTTCTTGCTTACTTTCATAGCTTATTTCCTTTACCTTCCATTGTCAAACCGCCTAGATAGCTTACTTTCATAGCTTATTTCCTCTACCTTTTGTTTTCAAACCCCCAACAAGAAAGAACCATAACTTAGGAACCAACATAAGTCTTCATTCTTCATCTAGTGTTAATGGTGAGGGTTCTACTCCTAAGGACCCCTTGTATAAGATATTAGATGAGTTGAGATCCCTTAAGTTGTGGAAAGAAAAACAAGAGAGAAAAGAAAAAGGTAAAAAAAGAGTGGAAGAAATAAGTCAAGATGAAAGAGAGAAAATAAGAGAGGAAGAAAGAAGAAAAATAATGAAAGAAATGAAAAGAGAAAAACATGCCTCCTATAGTAGTCATGACTCTTGCAAGAGTTTAAGTGAAGAACTTAGCGACTATTATAGAGGGCACCATATTTCACATACTAAACATCACTCCCAAAGAAGAGAAAAGGATAGAAGGCCTCAAGAGGTTAACATTATCCTCCCATATTTCCATGGAAAAGATAATGTTGAGGCTTACATAGATTGGGAGATGAAGGTTGAACAACTCTTTGCTTGCCATCATATTAGCGAAGAGAGAAAAGTTCCATTGGCTACCCTTAGCTTTTAAGGGTATGCCCTCTATTTGTGGACTTCCTTGTTAGGGAACGAAGGATTCATGGGGATCCTCCAGTAAAGTGAGGAAGTCTACCCCTATGAAGAAGTTGACCTCTTAATGGTTAGAAGGCTCCTTGGAGGTCAATCTTGTTATCTATCTCAATCCTAAAGAGAGAACATCTTTCATACAAGATGCAAAATTTTAGATAAAACTTGTTTTCTCATTGTTGATAGTGGATCTTGTTGCAATTTTTGTAGCACAAGATTAGTTTCCAAGTTGAACCTCACTATCATTCCTCACCCAAAACCTTATAAACTTCAATGGCTCAATGAACAAGGGGAAATGATAGTTAACCAACAAGTCAAGGTACCTTTCTCCATTGGGACATATAAGGATGAAGTTAATTGTGATATAGTTCCCATGGAGGCAGGGCATATTCTTTTAGGAAGGCCATGACAATTTGATAGGAAGATCATTTACAATGGCCTAACTAATGAGATTACCCTCACCCATCTTGGCACTAAATTTGTGTTGCATCCTCAAACACCTCCACATGTGGCCAAGGATCAACTAACTATGAAAGATAAGAGGGATGAGAAAGAAAAACTAGAAAACCAAAAGAAAAATAAGGATAGTAAGGCCTTGTCTTCAAAGGCCAATGGGAAGGAAAAGGAGGAAAAGGATTCCTCTAAGAAGATTGTTAAGAAGTGTCGCAACCTATCCTTCGGCGGGAGGGCGACGCGAGACTCGCGGGATGTGTGTTCCACGAAAGGAATACGCGCGGATTCGCCACCAACGTTTATTTGAGGAAAACGTCGGAAAAACCGGAAAAGACGCGATCTACGAACTTTTAAGTGAAAGGTTCGGGAGTTGTATTTACGCACGGGGAAGGTATTAGCACCCCACACGTCCGTCCCAAGGGACGACAACCTTTAATCGAATGTGAAAACATGACTTTGTTTTTTATGTTCCCTTTTTATGTCTTTATATCCTTTATACCCTTTTTATGCTTTTTCTCTTTTTGTGGTCGACAAGGGTGTTTCCCTTTGCTCCTACGTATTCCTCAATTTGCAATGAGGAAATCAGACCTACGTAGTTCTTTCTTATCAAGTGATTCTTTTTTACTTAAAAGGTGATCATTTTAAGGCGTTGGACCTTAAGAATGATCCATTTTACTTAGTAAGAAATTGAAATGACAAACTTAAAAAACCTATTTTTGTGGACGAGCTTGACTAGGCGAGTTGATTTTAGCCTTAGTTTCACTTTAGTTATTAGTCAATTCAATTAAGAATGAGAAATCCCAAAGAGAAAACGTCCGATTGATTTTCCGCTTTATTTTGCTGAAAGATATTTTTTGATTATTATATTATTTTTTACCTCTTTTTGATTTCCAACATGGTTACGGCACGACCGAATGGTCAGAATTCATTTTAACCGAAGTTAACGGATAATACAATTCAAACGTTCGGTGGAAATTTATTTTATTTTTAAGTTAAGCGAGAAATGACTTAAGTAAAATGGCTTAAGCACGTCAAAAGGGGGTATAAAAAGTAAATAAAACGAGAATAAAAATGCATGAAACACAATGTGGACCACCACGGGTACATAGAATGAATCGAAAAGCTTGGTTCGAGGTACTTACCCATTGAAGATCGAAGAACGATGAAGAACGAATGAAGAACGTCGAAGAACGGTCGAAACCTTTGCGAAATTCCTCATGGAAAACGTTACGGAAACGTTTCGGAAGCGCCTCGGCTTAGATTTTCTTCACGGAAACAATTTTTCCAAGCAAATTCGAAAGAGAGAGAAGTGCCTAAGGGGCTGAACCCTTTTCTTCTTCACTTCCTCCCCTATTTATAGCAAAATAGGGGAGATGCTTGCCGCCCAGCTCGCCCAGGCGAGCAGGGTTGCTTCCTCCAGAAGCAACAGCCTTTTGGAGGAATATTCTGGAGGGCCCAAGTGGGCCTGTGTGCTATTTGCACCCCCATTTTTACTAAGTACACCCCCTCTGCTTTTTTTTGTGATTCTTTTTTCGTAAAGTTACGGAAACTTACAAATTTCGTAACGATACTTGTTTTCTTTCCGTAATGTTACGGGACCTTGTGGATTACATAATCATCCCCTTTTTGACTTACGGAACGTTACGGAACCTCACTTATTTGTGCAACGATGCTTCCATTTGATTTCCGGTGCGTCACGGAACCTTACGGGATTGTGCATCAATATTTTCTTTTGTTTTTCGGCATGTCCCGGAATTTCACAAATTGCCTAATGATGGGTGTCAAGCACCTCACAAGGTCCAAAGAAAAGTCGCATGTCATCAAGCAAAGGTCCCTGGACGAAATTAGGGTATGACAGTTGCCCCTTTTTACTTGTGTTTTATTGGAAATAAAAGGAAAGTAAAGATAAGACACTAATTTCATTCCTCTCGGTTGACGAGAGTCGCGGGTGACCATAAAATTTCCGCATGCAAATGACTTGTTGTTCCCGGGGGAACAAAAGGTGCAGAAGACTATGTCAGTCTCTGCATGCTATCAAGCGTTCTGTCTTACAGATAGCAAAATAATGTTTATACGGATAACCACTCGGGTATTTCCGCCCGTCAGCATGACTCAAAAGTCAGTATGACAGATCTTGTAAGTGCGGAAGATGATGTAAATCTCCGCATGTCATCGGGCCCGCCGCCTCTGGATGACAAAGGGTGCAGAATGACCAAATTTTGTCTCTGCGTGCCATCGGACACGACTGTGTCTGAATGGCAAAGGGGTGCGGAATGACCAAATTTTGTCTCCGCGTGTCATCGTGCCCGCCGCCTCTGGATGACAAAGGGTGCAGAATGACCAAATTTTGTCTCTGCGTGCCATCGGACTAGACTGTGTCTGAATGGCAAAGGGGTGCGGAATGACCAAATTTTGTCTCCGCGTGTCATCGGGCCCGCCGCCTCTGGATGACAATAGGGTGCAGAATGACCAAATTTTGTCTCTGCGTGCCATCGGACACGACTGTGTCTGAATGGCAAAGGGGTGCGGAATGACCAAATTTTGTCTCCGCGTGTCATATGACCTCAGGGTCAGTATGACAGATCTTGTGGGGCGGCCGACAAAAGCAATGCTCTTGCTCCTACGTATCCTCCAATGAGGAACTCAGACCTACGTAGTTCTAGATAACTTGTGAGACTTGAAAAAGTCTCCACCGGAAGATGTTGACATCTCCGGAAAGGGTGTAAATGACCACACTGGCCTTTGCTCATCAATCACACTTGGGGTCACTGAATGACGAGGTGCGGATAACCGTAAGGTGTCTCCGCGGGCTACCAGCTCTTGGGTCATGGTAACAAAAAGCGGTGCGGTCGACAAAAGCGAGGCTCTTGCTCCTACGTATCCTCCAATGAGGAACTCAGACCTACGTAGTTCTAGATAACTTGTGAGACTTGAAAAAGTCTCCACCGGAAGATGTTGACATCTTCGAAAAGGGTGCAAATGACCACACGGGCCTTGGCTCATCAATCACACTTGGGGTCACTTAATGACGAGGTGCGGATAACCGTAAGGTGTCTCCGCGGGTTACCAGCTCTTGGGTCATGGCAACAAAAGGTGGTGTGGTCGACAAAAGCGAGGCTCTTGCTCCTACGTATCCTCCAATGAGGAACTCAGACCTACGTAGTTCTGGATAACTTGTGAGACTTGAAAAAGTCTCGGTGTTTTCTCCACTAAAAATGCAAACATGCTTTAGCAAAGAGACAAATATTCCAACTGATTTACAGCAGCATATGCTTTTTTGAGTGACAAACAATGCGTCTACCAGAGAAGGAGAGTCTGCTGATGAAATCCCCCATAACCATAAATGAGATTTTGGATATTAGCATTTCGTTTCTAAATGACCATTTAGAGGAAACACTGGGTTCGACAAAAATAGAAGAAATCCACTCAAAGTGTATCAATCTCGCACAAGTAAGTGGTTCATCCTAATTCCGAACCATAGATATGTCATGACTTGACTTTGCAAATTATTTCCTATCAAATCAAAAATTACATGCGTGATCATGGATCAATAGGACTTCCCTTGGGAATGGGTTTTCTTGATGGGTTTTTCGGCTTTTGTGTGTTTTTGGCTTTTGATTTTTTGTTGGCTTTTTCTTTTTCTGTTTTTGTTTAGTGCGGGGAGAAAAAGTCGCTAGCGCACAGGATTTTGGTTGGTAATCAAAGGGAGAAGACCATTTTAGGTCGTGGTTTCCTTTCCTTCTTTTTGTTCATTTGGTGACAATTCTGTATTGTTCAGATATTGTCCGGTCCAAAGACCTTTCTGCACATTTCTTCTGTTTTCTTTCGATCCCTGATCAGGAGCTTTCTTTCCTTCTTCTTCTTCCTTTTTTACTTTCTCCCATTCTTTGATTGGGAATTTTCTTTCTTTTCTTTTTGCTTTCTCCCACTCTTTGATTGGGAATTTTCCTTCTTTTCTTTTTTTGCTTTCTCTTTGATTGGAAATCTTCCTTCTTTCCTTTTTTTTTTGCTTTCTCTTTGATTGGAAATTTTCCTTCTTTCCTTTTTTTTGCTTCCGAGGGTAAGGATTGACATTCTCACCCTGGGTCAAGGTTTATGGCGAGTCAGGATTTCGGCTCAAGACTTGTAGAATGGCTAGACATGATACATGTCAGGGTTTGGTTTGGTTCAAGGATAAAAGGGATGCCCCACATTATTTCCATGACACAAATGCAAAAATGATGATTTGGAAATTTTATGCAAAACTGGTCATGCATGCACCTATGTGGACACTCAAGTGTCAAATTTTTATGGTCATGTGATGCTAGGGCTCAGGATTCATTTCCTCCATTTTAGTCAACCCAATGTTTCCAAAATATGTTCTTTTATCAATTTGTGCATTCATCCGAGTCCATTTCGGGCGTCCGGGAAAATTTTCACAGCATTCACCCTTCAGGTGTATACACATTTTTCAAAAACTAGTTATGATCAGTGATTTTTTTTTTCAAAGAAAAGTTGGAAGTCATCTCTTTTCAAAAGCACGTTGGTTTTTCAGCTAGACAACTTATTTTTCTTTTTTCTCTCTTTTTCCTTTTTTTTATTTGTTTATTTCTTTTTCTTGTTTGTTTTTTTTTTCTTTTTTTTTTCCATGAGGTATTTTGCTACCTAAACATGCGTATATTTGTGAGGTATTTTTGCTATATACATGCATATCCAAGGTATCTTGCCACCTAAACATACATATATATATTTTGTGAGGTATCTTTTTGCTACATACATGCATATCTAAGGTATCTTGCTACCTAAACATACATATATATATTTTGTGAGGTAGTTGTTTGCTACCTAAATTACATACATGTATATCTAAGGTATTTTGCTACCTAAACATACATATATATATATTTTGTGAGGTAGTTGTTTGCTACCTAAATTACATACATGCATATCTAAGGTATTTTTCACTACCTAAACACGCATACATATATTTTGTGAGGTATGACTACCTTCCGAGCTTGTGCTCGTTTTATTTAAATTCTTAGGATCATGAGCAACTAGGTGTGTCCCACTATGACTTGAGAAACAAAGCTGATCAAATAACAAGCAGAGATTTAAAAGGTACTAGGTTGCCTCCTAGTAGCGCTTCTTTAACGTCTTGAGCTGGACGCCTTATGACTCGTCGGTCACTAACCTAGTACTTTGCTTACCTTTGGCTTTGGACTTGGTGTAGGCAATACTCAAACCTTTTTGTGGATGAGCAGAGGTGAACTCTAGAGGTAGTGGCGGTGCATCTATTGCCCGCTACCGGCCATCCCAATGCTACTGTGGTGTCTCGCCCTGCGCCCGTCTGGGGGCGCAGTACTTCTTGATGAAAGCTCGGTTAATGCGGGGCCTAATGACCTTGTTGGGGTGACGGGCACTCCGTAGAATTGACAGAGGCCCGTAATCAGAGCTGGAAACCCCAGGACCTTGTTGGACTTCTTTGGGTCCACCGGGTGTTCTGCGGGCGCGATCCCTGCAAACAATAAATGATATCAGAAATCAGTTTGAACCATATGCATACTTACCTATGTCAGGATCGTATGACCTTGCTGGGGGGGTACGGGCACCCTGTAGGACTGATAGAGGCCCGTAACCAGAGCTGGAAATCCCAGGGCCCTGTTGGACTTTTCCGGGTCCACTGGGTGTCTTGTAGGCGCGATCCCTGCAAACAATAGATGACATCAAAATCAGTTGGAAATAATGCATACCTACCTATGTCGGGACGACACAGACCAACTGATACTTCCACAGGGGGTCATCGGCATTACGGACGCTGGGCAAAATGTTGCTAATTAACAACGTCATTTATATATGTGTAAGAGTGGTCATGTTGGTGCGCATGACCCACACTCGTCTATTTGCAGCGGCACAGGTGAAATCTTGCCCCGGTATGCATAGTAGCTGCGTGATAGCTTCCCTCTCTGGTTGTGCTTGCACAGTTGGTCGCCCTCCAATATCAGGGGGTGGCCCAGAAACCGTTAAAAGGAAACTACTGGTCCCTTAACCGGGAGTACAAGTCTCGGTTAAGCATTTAAGGACAGAGGACCTTAAATTCTCTTAAGGTGCAGATGTGGAGCACACTGACAATGAGGACACGTAGCCCTCTAAAGGTGAGGGCATGCAGCCCTCTCAAGGCGAGGATGTGTAGTCCTCTGGAGGTGAAGGTGTGCAGCCCTCTGTTGGCGAGGACGTGTAGTTCTCTTCAAGGTGAGGGCGTGCAACCCTCTGTTGGCGAGGACGTGTAGTCCTCTCAAGGTGAGGGCGTGCAGCCCTCTGTTGGCGAGGACGTGCAGTCCTTTCAAGGTGAGGGCGTACAGCCCTCAGTTGGCGAGGACGTGTAGTCCTCTCAAGGTGAGGGCATGCAACCCTCTGTTGGCGAGGACGTGTAGTCCTCTCAAGGTGAGGGCGTACAACCCTCTGTTGGCGAGGACGTGTAGTCCTCTCAAGGTGAGGGCGTACAGCCCTCTGTTGGCGAGGACGTGTAGTCCTCTCAAGGTGAGGGCGTGCAGCCCTCTGTTGGCGAGGACGTGTAGTCCTCTAAAGGTGAGGGCGTGCAACCCTCTGTTGGCGAGGACGTGTAGTCCTCTCAAGGTGAGGGCGTGCAGCCCTCTGTTGGCGAGGACGTGTAGTCCTCTAAAGGTGAGGGCGTACAACCCTCTGTTGGCGAGGACGTGTAGTCCTCTCAAGGTGAGGGCGTGCAGCCCTCTGTTGGCGAGGACGTGTAGTCCTCTAAAGGTGAGGGCATGTCCCTTTGATAGCAAGGACGTGTAGTCCTCTGAAGTTGAAGGTACATGGCTCTTTGAAGGCGAGGACGTGTAGTCCTCTAAAGGTGAGGGCGTGCAGCCCTTTCAAGGTGAGGGCGTACAACCCTCTGTTCGCGAGGACGTGTAGTCCTCTCAAGGTGAGGGCGTGCAACCCTCTGTTGGCGAGGACGTGTAGTCCTCTAAAGGTGAGGGCGTACAACCCTCTGTTGGCGAGGACGTGTAGTCCTCTCAAGGTGAGGGCGTACAACCCTCTGTTGGCGAGGACCTGTAGTCCTCTCAAGGTGAGGGCGTGGAGCCCTCTGTTGGCGAGGACGTGTAGTCCTCTAAAGGTGAGGGCGTACAACCCTCTGTTGGCGAGGACGTGTAGTCCTCTCAAGGTGAGGGTGTGCAGCCCTCTGTTGGTGAGGACGTGTAGTCCTCTCAAGGTGAGGGCGTGCAGCCCTCTGTTGGTGAGGACGTGTAGTCCTCTAAAGGTGAGGGCGTACAACCCTCTGTTGGCGAGGACGTGTAGTCCTCTCAAGGTGAGGGCGTGCAGCCCTCTGTTGGCGAGGACGTGTAGTCCTCTAAAGGTGAGGGCATGTCCCTTTGACAGCAAGGACGTGTAGTCCTCTGAAGTTGAAGGTACATGACTCTTTGAAGGCGAGGACGTGTAGTCCTCTGAAGGTGAAGGCGTGCAGCCCTCTGTTGGTGAGGACGTGTAGTCCTCCAAAGGTGAGGGCGTGTAGCCCTATGAAGGTGAGGACATGCAGTCCTCTGATGGCGAGGGCGTGTAGCCCTCTGAAGGTGAGGACATGCAGTCCTCTAATGGCGAGGGCGTGTAGCCCTCTGAAGGTGAGGACGCCTGATCCTCTAAAGGTGAGGGCGTGTAGCCCTACGAAGGTGAGGACATGCAGTCCTCTGATGGCGAGGGCGTGTAGCCCTCTGAAGGTGAGGACATGCAGTCCTCTGATGGCGATGGTGTGCAGCCCTCTGAAGGTGAGGACATGCAGTCCTCTGATGGCGAGGGCGTGTTGCCCTCTGAAGGTGAGGACATGTAGTCCTCTTATGGCGAAGGCGTGTAGCCCTCTGAAGGTGAGGACGTCTGATCCTCTAAAGGTGAGGGCGTGTAGCCCTACGAAGGTGAGGACATGTAGTCCTCTGATGGCGAGGGCGTGTAGCCCTCTGAAGGTGAGGACATGCAGTCCTCTGATGGCGAGGGCGTGTAGCCCTCTGAAGGTGAGGACATGCAGTCCTCTGATGGCGATGGTGTGCAGCCCTTTGAAGGTGAGGACATGCAGTCCTCTGATGGCGAGGGCGTGTATCCCTCTGAAGGTGAGGACATGTAGTCCTCTTATGGCGAAGGCGTGTAGCCCTCTGAAGGTGAGGACGTCTGATCCTCTAAAGGTGAGGGCGTGTAGCCCTACGAAGGTGAGGACATGTAGTCCTCTGATGGCGAGGGCGTGTAGCCCTCTGAAGGTGAGGAGACAATGCAGTCCTCTTAATGGCGAAGGGCGTGTAGCCCCTCTGAAAGGTGAGGGACGTCTGATCCTCTAAAGGTGAGGGGCGTGTAGCCCTACGAAGGTGAGGACATGTAGTCCTCTGATGGCGAGGGCGTGTAGCCCTCTGAAGGTGAGGACATGCAGTCCTCTGATGGCGATGGTGTGCAGCCCTCTGAAGGTGAGGACATGCAGTCCTCTGATGGCGAGGGCGTGTAGCCCTCTGAAGGTGAGGACATGTAGTACTCTAATGGCGAAGGCGTGTAGCCCTCTGAAGGTGAGGACGTCTGATCCTCTAAAGGTGAGGGCGTGTAGCCCTACGAAGGTGAGGACATGCAGTCCTCTAATGGCGAGGGCGTGTAGCCCTCTGAAGGTGAGGACATGCAGTCCTCTGATGGCGAGGGCGTGCAGCCCTCTGAAGGTGAGGACATGCAGTCCTCTGATGGCGAGGGCGTGTTGCCCCTCTGAAGGTGAGGACATGTAGTCCTCTTATGGCGAAGGCGTGTAGCCCTCTGAAGGTGAGGACGTCTGATCCTCTAAAGGTGAGGGCGTGTAGCCCTACGAAAGGGTGAGGACATGTAGTCCTCTGATGGCGAGGGCGTGTAGCCCTCTGAAGGTGAGGACATGCAGTCCTCTGATGGCGAGGGCGTGTAGCCCTCTGAAGGTGAGGACATGCAGTCCTCTGATGGCGATGGTGTGCAGCCCTTTGAAGGTGAGGACATGCAGTCCTCTGATGGCGAGGGCGTGTATCCCTCTGAAGGTGAGGACATGTAGTCCTCTTATGGCGAAGGCGTGTAGCCCTCTGAAGGTGAGGACGTCTGATCCTCTAAAGGTGAGGGCGTGTAGCCCTACGAAGGTGAGGACATGTAGTCCTCTGATGGCGAGGGCGTGTAGCCCTCTGAAGGTGAGGACATGCAGTCCTCTGATGGCGATGGTGTGCAGCCCTCTGAAGGTGAGGACATGCAGTCCTCTGATGGCGAGGGCGTGTAGCCCTCTGAAGGTGAGGACATGTAGTACTCTAATGGCGAAGGCGTGTAGCCCTCTGAAGGTGAGGACGTCTGATCCTCTAAAGGTGAGGGCGTGTAGCCCTACGAAGGTGAGGACATGCAGTCCTCTAATGGCGAGGGCGTGTAGCCCTCTGAAGGTGAGGACATGCAGTCCTCTGATGGCGAGGGCGTGTAGCCCTCTGAAGGTGAGGACATGCAGTCCTCTAAAGGTGAGCCAATAGGTACAAGCACCAAAGGACTTTAACCTTACAAGAAAGCAAAAGGTTGACTCTTTGAGAGGGCCTCTCATCTATTCACTTATTACCTAATATGAACATGATGATTTTTTGGGGATGCAAATGTATGCAACCTTCATCTTGAAATGCAGTAAATGCAGGCTTTGTATGCAATAATGCAATGTTATGGAAAATTGTACAATGTTCATGACATTCTTTCCCTATTTTGTGATTTTGATTTTGATTTGATTTTTTTTTTGGAAAACACAAATTGACTGTCCTTTTGAAAGAGGTGATAGTCCATGCAACCTTATCCTATCTTTTGCAAATCTCTCCGAGAACTCCCTCAGAGTGTGTGTTTTGTTTGATTTAGTCATTTGACCATTTTGGAGTGACGGCAATGGAGTCGTTTGATGGTTAATCAATCCATTGAAATCCTAGGGTTTGTCCCCCCTTTTTTTGTTGAAAACATCGATGGGTGAGAACTTTTGATCGGCCCCTATGTTCACTTGAGGCTCATGCACGGTGCCCCTCATTGCCCCAGTGTAAGGCTTTGAGATACCAATCGTTGTCTTTCGTCATGACCTTGTAGGAGGGAACCTATTGGGTGAGAACTTCTAATCTGCCCCTAGGTTCACTTGAGGCTCATGCACGATGCCCCTCATTGCCCTAGTGTAAGGCTTTGAGGTACCAATCGTTGTCTTGTTTTCATAGCCTCGTAGTGAGGAAGAATGAAAGAAGCAGTTGATTCTTGCAAAAAGAATTTTCCAAGGACGAGAAATAGTTGAAGGATTTTTTCAGTTGATGGATTAAGTCAAATGACTCCTATGTAGAAGCAAGATGTTTTGATGTCTTGATGATGCTAAAGGATCAAGTGCTTCTAAGTTTTATTCAAGACAAGAATCCAAGAAAATCAAGATATATGATCAAGTTGATCTCTAGAATCTTAGGAAGAAGTTTCCAAATTGAAAAAGCAAAAGGTTTGACCAAGGAATTCTATCCTTTCAAATTGAGATTTGCTTTCTGGTAATCGATTACCAGCAGCTGAAAATGTTTATAACAGTCACTAGAAATTTGAATTCAAAATTTATAATGTGTAATCGATTACACATGGATGGTAATTGATTACCAGCAGTTTATTCAAATTTTAAAGCCTGTGATCGATTACACAAGTCTTGTAATCGATTACCAGAGGAGATTTTCAGAAAATAATTTCCAAGAGTCACATCTATTCAAATGGTTTATGAATGGCCATCAAAGGTGACTTGGAAACACGAATTTAAAGAGAGTTTTCATTGCCCAAAAAGTTTTATCCTCTCAAAAGATTAAGAATTTTTCTGAACTGAAATGTCTTATCCTCTCAAAAAGATTCCTTGGTCAACCACTTGCATATTCAATAAGGAATTTTGAATGATCTTCATTGTACAATCTATCTTTTTTAAGAGAGATTTCTTCTTCTTATTTCTGAAAAGGGATTAAGAGATCGTGGGTCTCTTGTTGTAGAGGATTCCTGAACACAAGGGAAGGGTTGTCCCTGTGTGGTTCAGACTTTGTAAAAGGAGTTTTACAAAGAGAGTGGAAAATCTCAAGTGGATTTCTTGAGGACTGGACGTAGGCACGGGAAGTGGCCGAACCAGTATAAATCAAGTTTGCATTCCTCTCTTCCTTTAAACTTCTTTTATTTATTGCTATTTATCTTTTGCTTTAAAGAAGTTTATTTTGAATTGTCTTTTGAGTAATTCATGTTAAGGGTGCATTGTTAATCCAAAAAGAAAGAGTGATAGTTTAATTGGGGAATAGTCTTTGCATCTTAATTCAACCCCCCTTTTTCTTAAGGTAACTGAGGCCATTTGTCCAACATCCTATTCTTGATAACTCACTTCTCTCTAAAAAGACAAAATGAGGTCACATGAACGTCTATATTTTTACTTGAAAACACAGTCAATCAAATGCCTTTTTATTTTTTATTTTGAAACTTATTTTTTATTTTGAAACTTATTTGTTTTTAAATTTGCTCGTTGTTTTACGGCACCCCCACCAACGTGCAAGATGAGTAATCTCTGATTGAACGGTCTTGGAAGTCAACACTCAGGAGCGCA
This sequence comes from Glycine max, assembly GCF_000004515.6. Classification (NCBI taxonomy): domain Eukaryota; kingdom Viridiplantae; phylum Streptophyta; class Magnoliopsida; order Fabales; family Fabaceae; genus Glycine; species Glycine max. Next base: position 24,395,368 of record NC_038244.2, read on the forward strand.
GGTTGCTTGAGCAAACAGACCAATGGCTTACACTCACATTCCGGTGGAAGTTGAATAAGCAAAGATGTGTTCGTGAGAGGATGTCCATTTTATCCATATCATTTAGCATTGTAACTGTGGTTTACGGCATAAACTTGAAAATCCTGATGAGTCATTAGAGACACCTAACAACAGCCTTCAAAATTGCCCCATGTGTGGCATCTCTTGTCAATGTCAGGATTTACACGCGATTCTCCTCAAATTTCAGCCAGCCCGCACCAATTAGACCTTGCACCATACGCTTCAGAGCCCTACAATGCTCAATGGAACGCCCCGGGGCTTCTCCGTGACAAGCACACGTTGCGTTTCGAGTCGCATTCTCGGAGAAATGGAGGTTGATGAACCTTGGCTAGGGTTATGGCTACCATTGAATTATCAAGTAGATATGGGAGCAAGTCAGCATAGGACACTGGAATTGGGGTGAATTCGATAGGCTTTCTCGCTGCAAAATTCATTTCTTGGTTGGTGTTTTTGGTTTGTGCTAAAGGTGGTCTTCATCATTGGAAGTGCGGTAGACAGGCTTTGTGGTTGATTTAGGGATGGCCTTTATGGATAACTGGGTGGTGTATAAGGAGGAGGTTTGTTATTGACTGAGTAATGACATTGTTGGGTTTGGTGGGAAACTTGGCCGTATAGGAATGGCAGTCACAGCATGGGTTTCTCCCTCTTTCTCACCCTCTTCATTTGCCCCAGTTTTCTCAGTCATCCTAGTAGGATGATCAAATTTTCCTTTTTTCGGACCCACATCGATCCTTTCACTGGCGAAGACCAAATCCGCAAAGCTTTGAGGGTGCATAGCCTACCATCTTTTCATAGTAGAGTACCGATAATGTGTCTACCATCACGATTATCGTCTCCCTTTTTGCACATGTTCTGTAGTTGCATCCTATCTGGAACCATATCAGAATAGTATTGATACTGCCTAACGAAGGCAACCATTAGGTCCTTCCAAGTATGGACTCGGGAAGGTTCCAAGTTAGTGTACCAGGTAACAGCTACCCCAGTAAGACTTTCTTGGAAGAAATGTATTAGCAGTTCCTCATCTTTGCGTATGCCCTTATCTTCCGAAAATACATCTTTGGATGGTTCTTGGGGCAAGTAGTCCCCTTGTACTTGTCAAAGTCCAGCACCTTGAACTTGGGAGGGGTGATGATATTGGGTACTAGGAACAACTCTTCTAGGTTAGCAAAGGCATAATCTTTACCTCCTTCAATGGCCCTGAGCCTTTCCTCTTTCCCATTTCTGCCATAGCATGAGGGTTTTTAACCGCTGTGGAATGTGAGGGTTGTGGTTGTGGGTGACACTGAGGGCCCTCCAAAGTGTTTTGCAGGGGTATACCACCAACTGCTTGCCCTTCAGTGGCATATCCAAGGCAAGGCTCGAAGTCGGCTAGATTGTGGTGGGGCATTCCATGTGTCTCCTCCATGGGTCGAGAGACATGTGCATGATCAGATTGAGGTCGAGAGACATGTGACATCCTCATTGGGAATGTACGCCACATTGGGTGGTGTATAGTTTGGGAGGCAAGCCATATGGCGGGAAGGCGTGCTTGTTTTGAATTTGCACATCATGGGGTCATCCGTACTTCCCAAATCTTTGCCTACCATATTTGAGGTTTGGATGATTCATTTGCTTGAGGCTAGATGGGAGCATCGGGTTCACCTTAGCGACAGCGCTAGTAGCGGCAACTATAACCGCATTGGCTTCCATTATCTTCTTCATGCTCATCATGGCCTCCATCATTGTGGCCATTTGCTCTTTCATGGCCTCCATGTCGGTCTTCATCTTCTCTTGTACCTCCTCCGCTTTACCCATTACTCTAGCTCTAGCACGGGTTGGTAAGGGCACCGTAAAACATTTTTTTTTATATAACAATGATTAAGTTCTTTTTTTTTCAAGGAAAGAATGCAATGAACAATGCAACCAATGAACAACATGGATGTATGAGAATGATGCATAGTTGAAGTATTGAAAATTTTTACACTAGATATGGGGTTGAATCAATTTAGATTTTCAACATGGTCCATGACATCTCTGTCAAGGTGAAACTTGAAGTAACAGGGACATCGACAGCCCTAAATGTGTTTGGCAGTAGACGAAGCAATGATGTAACACGATCCATCTTTTGCCCCAATTTTGCAAGATGGTTACTTCTATACTTCAACTTGACTTGATGAACTTTTTTTTTTTTGAAAAAGCATGAGCTTGGTTCAACCCTATAATCCAGGGAATGACAATTTTGATCGCCAATACTTCAACAACATTTCATAGGGATGAAAGACTCGGGAATACGCATACTATGCATGGAGAATGTAATTATGAAATTGAGATGCCCGAAGAAACATCTTTTCTTAGTTAACGATGCATTAGGTACCATGTTCACTCATTTTGTTTTTAAGTGAAACGGGTTTATGATCCCAACATGGTTGGCTCATGGTACCGAATATATGCAACCAAGAATGCATCATGAATTTTCATGCTTCTTTTTTTGTTTTTGTTTTGTAGAGGAAAATGCAAGGCTCACGCATGAGCAAACATGAAAACAAAAGGTATGCAGTTTGTAGAACAAAAAGTATGTTGAACGCATATGCATGATGATGCAATGACTCATGCAAAATGTGATGCTGGAATATGATAACGGACAAATGCAGGAACGATATGTTCATTATGGTGCCATGAAGAGATGCTTATGCATGCTAGAGATAAAATGCGGGAGTGATTTGATTCGCACTGATTTTTTGGAGTAAAAACGTGGGATAAACTCATTTTATTCAGAAAGTTATAACTAGTCAAGATTTGAGCGACAATACAAACTTCCTAGCGGTTTCTAATTATATGGGCCATTAAGTCTATCATATGCTGACAATAGCTGAGAAGTCTGTGGATCTCCTCGGGAGCGGAGTAGGAGTCCGCCATTGCCTTGGCCTTGGCTAACAATCGGGGAAGTTCTTGACTTCTGTTCAAAGTAAGAGCAAATTGGTCCATCCACATTGTTGCCTCTTAGTTCAATGAATGAATTACCCTTTCCCTTGCTTCCCTTTCTGCTGATATCTTGGCGTACTCATCCTCTAGCCTTTGCTCGTGAGTCGCTGCTAGATTTAGCTTCTCTTTGTACTCATCGATGATGGCCCACATATTCCCTTCAGTCTCGCTTAACTGTTGGGACAAATTTCTTTTCGACCTAAGGTAAGCCTTTAGCTCGTCCTTCAAGATCATGCCTTTGACCCGTGATGATTCCTTTCACCTCTTCGGAGCTTGAGCTTACTATTGCTGCCCTATAAAGCCCCTCAAAACTTGTTTTGGTCGTGTTCTTCCTTTCGGGCCTTCTTGGTTTCTCATTCCAAGGCTTCATCGGTGGCCATATTGACGTCCCTTAGTTCATCATACTCTCTTCAGACTTTGATGGCTATGGACTTGAACTTCTCTTTGACTACCCGGGCTCTTTCAAGCTTTGCCTTTAGCGCTTGTACCTCATCACTTTACCCGAAGCTTTAACCTCATTGTCTCTCACAGTCTTTAGATTTGGGAGCCAATCCAATCCTTGTGTCCGAACTCTCAGCCACTTATGATAGCCGCCGATGATCCCATTACTGCTTCCCCTAAGCTCTCTGTCCTTTTCTTCATGCCGCATCCCATGCCTTGCGAACTCCTTGGAGTACCCTCGCGTTGTGGTCACTGAAACCCCGTGCGATGAAAGGCGTGATGCTTTCGTCTGATGGCACTCCTCTCATGGGGTAGCCAAGCTGTCTTATGGCGAGGACGGGATTATAATTAATACAACCCCTTGTTCCCATCAAGGGAACATTTGGACATCCTTCGCATGAAGATAGAATCCTGATTCTTCCTTCCTTCTAGCGAGGGAACCAATTAACAGACGCCCCTCCATGCTAGCCAAGAGTTGGTCCCAATTCGCCTTTCCTTTTCCGATGCACGAGCGGTGACCTTGTAGCGGATAGACGGGCCTACCTTCTTGGAGAAAAAGGTGTGAAACCAGCCACACATAGAGAGCCAGTGCACAACAAACAATTCTTGCGCTGCTCTTTTCACATCCCCGGTCGAACGTGTCATACATGGAAAAAATGGCGACGACCGGGCTTTCCTTGCCATGATGAAAGGCGAGGAAAGCGTCAATCGCTGCTAGGTCCACTAACCCTTCCATATTCGGAAAGAGGACAACTCCAAAGATCAAAAGCGCCAAGATGTCAATAAAAGAAAGCCCATTCGCCTTGATTTGCCAAGGCCTTTGCCCTTTCCTCCAAACACTTCCTTGGTACTCCGACTACCCCATTCCTGTTTTGCTTTACACGGTCCAACTCTTGTGCTGAGATTTTCACCACCTTGGAAACTCTTGACGTGGAGGGATAGAACCCAGAGAAAAGATATGGCTTCCTTCCTCCCAGTGGGCATCCCAGGATTTCTTCAAACTCTTTCACAGTCGGCACTAGCTGGAAGTCCTCAAATGTGAAGCACCTTAGGGGCTGGTCATAATACTGGGAAAGGGATGCAATCGGTTCCATGGAGACTTCTACCCTAGCTAGGTCCCAAATCTTACCATAGGCTTTGCGGAAGGCTTGCCGTTGAAGTTGACCCATTAATTGCCCCAACTCTCGTAAACTAGTGACCTCTAAGCTCTTGATTTTGACTTGATAGAACCTCTTTTTAAGCGAAGGCTTTTGACTTGATCCCATGTTTTACTAAAGTGAAATAAAATCTAGTGCGAATCAAAACTCCGACATCTATCATGGGTGGAATGGATGAATGCATGAAGAAATGCATATGACACAGATGCAATTTACGAATACGGGAGCCCGAGAAATTGTCCCCTTCTTGGATACAATGTTTGGGCGGCATGGCACCCAACGTATGTTTTTAAGAAGGCGACACGGACCCTCCGTCGGTTTGCTAAAGTGAGGGGATCAAGACAGAACCCATGTGCGATGCATATGCGCAAGGCACAACACGGGGATGTACATAGTACGACAAATATTCACAAACAAATATAAGCAAAAGGGTACATGATACTTATGCATGGCAGTGTGAAAAATGGCACGCAGCGTGTTTGCTCCGTGCCCCTATTTAAGGGACCTATAAGGGAGGGAGCTAACAAGGCTTTTAGTGATAATTCCCAAGGTGGTGATATCTCTCTTGAAGGTCTCTAGAGGTATCATCCCCTTCGAAGAACATATTGCAGCAGTAGGGACTACTAGCAACGATATATTTTCAAAGAGGAAAACTCTAGATGAGGGTTCACTGTAATCAAGCAAATCGGAGACCTAGCATGATCACAGATTCACCTCCACTCCTTATGTTCCCATGAACCCGGGTATAGGGCCCCTTTTCAACTCACAGTGTGTGCAAATAGTGTTGGTGTTTGTGTGCATCAAATGAATAAATATTTACCTCATGCATACATTTTAAAATACACTAAAAGCATCAAAGAGTTGTATACAAAGAACGTAAGAAAAATAAAGGGAAACCAATAAAGAAGGATGTCATGATAAAACATTGCACAAGATTAAATGGCCTAACTCTAAAAAAAAAAACTCCCCAGTGGAGTCGCCAACTGTCGCAACCTACCCTTCGGCGGGAGGGCGACGCGAGACTCGCGGGATGCGTGTTCCATGAAAGGAATACGCGCGGAGTTGCCACCAACGTTTATTTGAGGAAAACGTCGGAAAAACCGGAAAAGATGCGATCTACGAACTTTTAAGTGAAAGGTTCGGGAGTTGTATTTACGCACGGGGAAGGTATTAGCACCCCACACGTCCGTCCCAAGGGACGAAAACCTTTAATCGAATGTGAAAACATGACTTTGTTTTTTATGTTCCCTTTTTATGTCTTTATATCCTTTATACCCTTTTTATGTTTTTTCTCTTTTTGGGGTCGACAAGGGTGTTTCCCTTTGCTCCTACGTATTCCTCAATTTGCGATGAGGAAATCAGACCTACGTAGTTCTTTCTTATCAAGTGATTCTTTTTTACTTAAAAGGTGATCATTTTAAGGCATTGGACCTTGAGAATGATCCATTTTACTTAGTAAGAAATTGAAATGACAAACTTAAAAAACCTATTTTTGTGGACGAGCTTGACTAGGCGAGTTGATTTTAGCCTTAGTTTCACTTTAGTTATTAGTCAATTCAATTAAGAATGAGAAATCCCAAAGAGAAAACGTCCGATTGATTTTCCGCTTTATTTTGCTGAAAGATATTTTTTGATTATTATATTATTTTTTACCTCTTTTTGATTTCCAACGTGGTTACGGCACGACCGAACGGTCGGAATTCATTTTAACCGAAGTTAACGGATAATACAATTCAAACGTTCGGTGGAAATTTATTTTATTTTTAAGTTAAGCGAGAAATGACTTAAGTAAAATGGCTTAAGCACGTCAAAAGGGGGTATAAAAAGTAAATAAAACGAGAATAAAAATGCACGAAACACAATGTGGACCACCACGGGTACATAGAATGAATCGAAAAGCTTGGTTCGAGGTACTTACCCGTTGAAGATCGAAGAATGAATGAAGAACGTCGAAGAACGGTCGAAACCTTTGCGAAATTCCTCACGGAAAACGTTACGAAAACGTTTCGGAAGCGCCTCGGCTTAGATTTTCTTCACGGAAACAATTTTTCCAAGCAAATTCGAAAGAGAGAGAAGTGCCTAAGGGGCTGAACCCTTTTCTTCTTCACTTCCTCCCCTATTTATAGCAAAATAGGGGAGATGCTTGCCGCCCAGCTCGCCCAGGCGAGCAGGGTTGCTTCCTCCAGAAGCAACAGCCTTCTGGAGGAATATTCTGGAGGGCCCAAGTGGGCCTGGGTGCTATTTGCACCCCCATTTTTACTAAGTACACCCCCTCTGCTTTTTTTTGTGATTCTTTTTTCGTAAAGTTACGGAAACTTACGAATTTCGTAACGATACTTGTTTTCTTTCCGTAATGTTACGGGACCTTGTGGATTACATAATCATCCTGAGTGGCCTACCCCACCTTGTATAAGGGAAATTTGGGGCTTCAATGACTTAACAAACTTTTGCAAAAGGTTTGTCCCATATTTTTCTATACTTGTAGCACTACTCATTGAGTTGGTGAGGAACTATGTTCTTTCATGGGAAGATGGTCAGGAAAGGGGTTTTCAGTCCTTACCCTACTCTAACATACCCAACATCACTAATACATATGTTTTTATTCTTTTTACAGGTGTTGAGGAAAGAATCCCTGAGTTTCAAGAACCTATGGATTTGAGGTCAAATCCTTTTCAAGGGGGAGGGAATGATGCAATCCCTTTCCTTGTTTTGAAGCTCACTACAAGACTTAAGTGAAAAACCATGATATTACCATATCCTTAAGGAATTTTGGAGCTTTGGAATTGTTTTGGGAATAAGTGTGGGGGGTTTTTGTTTCATTGGACAACTTGTTTTGTTGGCTATGCTTCATGATGTATTTTGGGCCATACTTGATGTACATTGTATATTGGTTAAATGTTGGACATGCTGAATGAAATGTTGTTTCTCAAAGGCTAAAGAGTAAAAAAAAAAAATTCAAAAAAAAAAAAATTCGAAAAAAGAAAAAGAAAAGCAATAAAGTTGAGTGAATAAGATCTTGAATGGCACAAGAATGATGAAACTCTTGGTTCTACTCTTCATGTTTAATTTTTATCTTCTTTTTATTTTCTTATTTTTTTCTTAATATGCACTTATTCCCCTTTGCTCCTCTATTCCTTTGGGATTTAGCCACTTATTCCATATTTCTCCATACCTTGTCCTTGGCCCCATTACAACCTTAAAAGACCTTTTGATCCTCATGTGCTTGTGTTTATGGGTTGATTGTCAATTTTAGAATCTTGCCAAGTTTATGTGGTGTTTGCTTTCATGGGTGCTTTGAGGGTAAATAGTAGCCTAGACACTTGAGAGATAGAGTGTATATCTTGTGAGGCTTTATCACTTTTCATTCTTGAGCTGATTAACTATTTTGCCATGATTGGGTTGCTTGGATGATTTTCATGAATGTCTTGACTTTTTGGATCTCCTTATGTTAGATGTTACCCATTCCTTTCATTCCTTGATGTTCATTGAGAAATATGTGAATGTTTTTGTTTGTCTCCCTTTGATATCCTTGGATTTTGTTCTTTGTTTCATTTTGCCCAGGAGTGCAAAAGGCTAAGTATGGGGGGTTTTGATGTGCCATCATTTTCTTCTATTTTCTAAACCCTTTTTGCACCATTTTAATTATTGATTGGTCTTAATTGTCAATTAATTAGGCAGTTTTATTATTTGGGCTCATTTAGCTAATTTGATGTTTTTAATCTAATTTCAGGAATTAATGAAACATTGGGCTTAATCCGGATTTTGGTTGTGGACTTGAAGAGGGCAAATAAAGCAGCGCTTACCTTAGTTAATTTCTAATTAGGAAATTTCGCAATTTTATTTTATGTTGTTCAGTGTTTATTTCGTTTTGGGCCAGAGTATTGTAATAGGGCCCAGTGACTTTGAGTGACTCTTTTTAAATAGCTGCCTTGGGATTCGTGCAGGGCATTCTATTCTGCTATGCTATTTTCATTATTCAGAGCTTTGGTTTTAGGTTTTCACGTTTTTCTGTTCCCTTGTTACAGTTTTCGTTCTTAATGCAAATTTCCGTTTTCTGCTTCTAATTACGAGTTCATTCTTGCTTCTTCTTCTACTTTCATTTACGTTTCTGTTCATTTACGTTTCTGCTTCATGTTTCATTTGCGTTTTCTGTTTGAATCCATGGAAGGCTAGATTTTCTGGTGTTGTTTCCTTTTGAGGATGAAGCCCAACTCTCTTTGAGGTTTCATTTGTAATGTGGTTTCCTGGCAGTTTTCCCTTCACCAGTTATCCCAATTTCGTGAATATTAATCAGTGCACGCTTCGTGTTCGATTAATTGCCTCTGAGCCTAACTTGCGTTCATGCTTAATGGATGAAGGGCTAACTGGTGTATGTGGTTCCTAATCACGTATTGAAAACCCTAAGTTGATTTTCGCTTAGTAAATTGAAATAGGGTTAGATTAAGTGGTTGACTATTAGGGACGAATTCTCCATAACCCAGGATAAGAGAGTGGATTCTGAATCAGAGGAAACAACCCGTTTTTAATATTATTAGTTTCGTATTCCATTTTATTTATTCTGCTCTTTAATTACCAAACAACCAACCCCCCCCCCATCGTTACTGTTACTGCAAGTATATTATGAACATTTGGCTTGTCACTGCTCGTTGGGAAACGACCTAGGATCACTTCCTAGTTACTGCATTTTCATGTTTATTTGATTCGGGTACGGCCTCGATCAAATTTGGCGCCGTTGCCGGGGAGCAGTGTCCAAAGGTTCATAATAGCTAGCTAGTGTTGTGTGTTTAATCCTTTCGTGTTTTATGTTTAATTGTTAGTATTGTGTTAGTATGTGTGTTAGTGTTGTTTAGTGTCCTGGTATTTTGTTTAATGTGTGTTCTGTTTCAATTTTCCCATTCAGCGTTTCCCCTGTTTCAGTCTTGGGTGTTTTGCTGTGAAGATTGTGCTTGAAAACAGAGTAGTAGTAGAAATCAGCTTGCGGAAAAACAGAGTAGTAGTAGAAATCAATTAGAGACGGATTTTAGCGACCACGCATGCTGAATTATTTGGGATTTTTTGTTTTAGTAGCTAGGGTTGTTATTTTTGGCTGAATTTTTTTGTGGTAACTTCTTTTAATCCATATTTTGTGGGAAAAATAGCTAGAGCCTTAAGTTTGGTCAGATTTGAAAGTTCCAAAAAACTAGCAAATTTTGTGTTTGTCAAAACTTCAAACGGCCATAACTTTTGCTCCGGTTATCAGAATCACAATTATTATATATGCATTTGGGGTAGAAAAAAATTTCCTATGCCGTGGCAGCCTACCATAGGCCGGCTGAGGTCTCCATCGTCCAAAAAAAGCGATTCTGTCAAAAGTTTTTTATTTTTCAAGTTTTATTCACTTATTTTTCTTAACCTACCAATTTTAGCTTTCATAGTTAGACTTTGAATTTTTGTCTGAAATTTTTTGTGCTATCTTCTCATCATTTTATAAGGTTGCTCACAAAATTTCAAGTCATTTGGATATCATTTGAGGGTAGCTGTAGTTCAAACCTATACCTTTATTTACATGACAAGGCAACTAGTTGTGTGCATGCTGAATGTAGTGTATGACTAGAGGCAATCCATCTGACTTACAACCCTTTGATCCTGAGATAGATAGGACATTTCATAGATTAGTTAGGCATCATTTTATACCTTTTGATCATTCTGAGCATTCCATAACTGGTGAATCTGTGCATTCTGTTATTGGTGATTTTGAACATCCTGATCTTGAGCATTATAATTTTGAGCATTCTGATTTTGAGCATTCTGATTTTGCACATTCTGAGAACATGGCACAACCTCCACCTCGTGAGAGGACTCTAAGGGAAATGGCTGCACCTGATTTCACCTATGAAAGCTTGTGCATCCAATACCCTGATGAGGATGTCCCATATGTTCTTAAAACTGGACTGATTCATTTGCTTCCAAAGTTTCATGGCCTTGCAGGTGAAGACCCGCACAAACATTTGAAAGAATTTCACATTGTCTGCTCCACCATGAAACCCCCAGATGTCCAAGAGGATCACATATTTCTGAAGGCTTTTCCTCATTCATTAGAGGGAGTGGCAAAGGACTGCCTGTATTACCTTGCTCCAAGGTCCATCACGAGCTGGGATGACCTTAAGAGAGTATTCTTAGAAAAAATTTTCCCTGCTTCCAGGACCACAACCATCAGGAAGGATATCTCAGGTATTAGACAACTCAGTGGAGAGAGCCTGTATGAGTACTGGGAGAGATTTAAGAAACTATGTGCCAGTTGCCCCCACCATCAGATTTCAGAACAACTTCTTCTCCAATATTTTTATGAAGGACTCAGTAATATGGAGAGAAGTATGATAGATGCTGCCAGTGGTGGAGCCCTTGGAGACATGACTCCTGTTGAAGCCAGAAATTTAATTGAGAAGATGGCCTCCAACTCCCAGCAGTTTAGCGCCAGAAATGATGCCATAGTCATTAGAGGAGTGCATGAGGTAGTGTCATACCCTAATTTCGTCCGGGGACCTTTGCTTGATGACATGCGACCATTCTTTGGTCCTTGTGAGGTGCTTGGCACCCATCATTAGGCAATTTATGAAATTCCAGGACATGCCGAAAAACCAAAAAGATGTTGATGCACAATCCGTAAGTTTCCGTGACACATCGGAAATCAAATGGAAGCATCGTTGCATAATTAAGTGAGGTTCCGTAACATTCCGTAAGTCAAAAAGGGGATGATTATGTAATCCGCAAGGTTCCGTAACATTACGGAAAGAAAACAAGTATCGTTACGAAATTCGTAAGTTTTCGTAACTTTACGAAAAAAGAATTACCAAAAAACAGCAGAGGGGGGTGTACTTAGTAAAAATGGGGGTGCAAATAGCACCCAGGCCCATTTGGGCCCTCCAGAAGATTCCTCCAGAAGGCGGTTGCTTCTGGAGGAAGCAACCCTGCTCGCCTGGGCGAGCTGAGCTCGCCTGGGCGAGCTGGGCGGCAACCACCTCCCCTATTTTGCTATAAATAGGGGAGGAAATGAAGAAGGAAGGGGTCCAGCCCCTTTGGCACTTCTCTCTCTTTCGAATTTGCTTGGAAAAATTGTTTCCGTGAAGAAAATCTAAGCCGAGGCGCTTCCGAAACGTTTCCGTAACGTTTTCCGTGAGGAATCTCGCAAAGGTTTGAACCGTTCTTCGACGTTCTTCATTCGTTCTTCATCGTTCTTCGATCTTCAACGGGTAAGTACCTCGAACCAAGCTTTTCGATTCATTCTATGTACCCGTAGCGGTCCACATTGTGTTTCGTGCATTTTTATTCTCGTTTTGTTTACTTTTTATACCCCCTGTTGACGTGCTTAAGCCATTTTACTTAAGTCATTTCTCGCTTAACTTAAAAATAAAATAAATTTCCACCGAACGTTTGAATTGTATTATCCATTAAACTTCGGTTAAATTAAATTCCGACCGTTCGGTCGTGTCGTAACCACGTTGGAAATCAAAAAGAGGTAAAAAAATAATATAATAATCAAAAAGACATCTTTTAGTAAAATAAAGCGGAAAATCAATCGGACATTTTCTCTTTGGGATTTCTCATTCTTAATCGAATTGATTAATAACTAAAGTGAAACTAAGGCTAAAATCAACTCGCCTAGTCAAGCTCGTCCACAAAAATAGGCTTTTGAAGTTTGTCATTTCATTTCCTCACTAAGTAAAATGGATCATTTTTAAAGTCCAACGCCTTAAAATGATCACCACTTAAGTAAAAAAGAATCACTTGATAAGAAAGAACTACGTAGGTCTGAGTTCCTCATTGAGGATACGTAGGAGCAAAAGCCCCGCTTTTGTCGACCACCCCAAGAGATCGTTAATGGTCCAATGCCTTAACGTTTCTCTCCTTTCAAAAACAAGAGATCGTTAATGGTCCAACGCCTTAACGTTTCTCACCTTTCAAAATCAAAAGACCGCTTAATGGTCCAACACCTTAAATGACCTTTTGTTCAAATAAAAACATATTTTGCAAAAAAGACAAAAACAAACTTAACCAAACACTTTGTTCCGAAAGAACTACGTAGGTCTGATTTCCTCATCGCAAATTGAGGAATACGTAGGAGCAAAGGGAAACACCCTTGTCGACCACAAAAAGAAAAAAATATAAAAAGGATATAAAGGATATAAGGACATAAAAGGGAACATAAAAATCAAAGTCATGTTTGCACATTCGATTAAAGGCTGTCGTCCCTTGGGACGGACGTGTGGGGTGCTAATACCTTCCCCGTGCGTAAATACAACTCCCGAACCTTTTCACTTAAAAGTTCGTAGATCGCGTCTTTTCCGGTTTTTCCGACGTTTTCCTCAAATAAACGTTGGTGGCGACTCCGCGCGTATTCCTTTCGTGGAACACGCATCCCGCGAGTCACGCGTCGCCCTCCCGCCGAAGGGTAGGTTGCGACAGTTGGCGACTCCACTGGGGACTGTTTTTAGAGAGTTAGGCCATTTAATCTTGTGCAATGTTTTATCATGACTTTCTCCTTTGTTGGTTTCCTTTCATTATGTTCTTGTGTATATAAACTCTTTGTTGCTTTTAGTGCGTTTTAAATGTATGCATGAAGTAAATATTTATTCATTTGATGCACACAAACACCAACACTATTTGCACACACTGTGAGTGAAAAAGGGCCCTATACCCGGGTTCATGGGAGCATAAGGAGTGGAGGTGAATCTGTGATCATGCTAGGTCTCCGACTTGCTTGATTACAGTGAACCCTCATCTAGAGCTTTTCTCTTTGAAAACCTATTGTTGCTAGTAGTCCCTACTGCTACAATATGTTCTTCAAAGGGGATGATACCTCTAGAAACCATCAAGAGAGATATAACTACCTTGGGGATTATTGCTAAAAGCCTAGTTAGTTCTCTCCCTTATAGGTCCCTTAAATAGGGGCACGAAGCAAACACGCTGCGTGCCATTTTTCACACTGCCATGCATGAGTATCATATACCCTTTTGCTTATGTTCGGTAAATATTGTCATACTGTGCACATTCCCGCATTGTGTCTTTTGCGTAGGCATTGCATATGGGTTCTGTCTTGATCCCTACTGTAAACAAACCAACGGAGGGTCCGTGTCGCCTTCTTAAAAACGTGCGTTGGGGCATTTCGCTACCCCTAGACGTCGTATCTAAGAAGGGGACAAATTCCCCGGACCCCCCGCATTCCTAGATTGCATCTGTGTCATATGCATTCCATCATGCATTCATCCATCCCACCCATGAGATATCGGAGTTTTGATTTGCACCAGCTTTTGTCTCACTTTAGTAAGCATGGGAACAAATCAAACCGGCAAGAGGTTCTACCAAGTCAAGGTCAAAAGCCTAGATACCACCAGCATCAAGGAATTAGGGCGGTTGATGGAACCCCTCCAAATGCAAGCCTTCCGCAAGACTTACGGAAAGATCTTAGAGTTGACCATAGCAGAGGTGTCCATAGAAGCCATTGCATCACTTACCCAATACTACGACCAGCCTTTGAGGTGCTTCACATTCGCAGACTTCCAATTAGTACCAAACATTGAAGAATTTGAGGAAATTCTAGGATGTCCTCTCGGGGGAAGAAAACCATATCTTTCCTCCGGGTGTCTCCCCTCTTTGAGCAGAATTGCAACTGTGGTCAAGGATTCAGCAAGAGGTTTGGACCGCATAAAACAGACTCGGAACGGCATAGCGGGTCTACCACAGAAGTACCTAGAAGACAAGGCGAGGGGTATGGCCAATCAAGGAGACTGGGTCCCGTTTATGGATGTGTTAGCTTTGCTAATTTTTGGGGTCGTCCTCTTTCCAAACGTGGATGGTTTGGTAGACCTAGCAGCAATCGACGCTTTCCTTGCCTACCACCATAGCAAGGAAAGTCCGGTGGTAGCTGTCTTGGCAGATCTATTTGACACATTTGACCGAAGGTGCGAAAAGAGTAGCGCACGGATCATCTGTTGCTTACCCGCCCTCTGTGTTTGGTTGGTTTCACACTTGTTCCAACAAGACACAAGACATCCATGTCCGCTCCTGAGCCATCGCTCGTGTACTGAAAAGAGGAGAATAGATTGGGACCAGCTCTTGGCCGGGATAGGAGGTAGAACAATCAGTTGGTTCCCCTGATGGAAGGAAGGAAAAGAAGGAGTCCTTTTCTCATGTGGAAGATACCCAAACATTCCGCTGGTAGGAACGAGGGGTTGTATTAACTACAATCCCGCGCTCGCTATAAGACAACTAGGGTACCCCATGAGGGGAGCATCGACGGAAGAAAGCATGTCTCCTTTCCTTGTGAGGGATTTCGGCGCACAAAATTCCAAGACTATACAAAGAATCCATAAGGCATGGGAAACCCCGTTAAGGAAAGATCAAGAGCTTAGAGGCATTCGTAATGGCATCATTGGTGGGTACCACGAATGGCTGAAAGTTCGCATACGAGGTTTAGATTGGCTCGCCAAGTTAAAAGTCGTCAGCGAAGAGAATTTTGAAGCACCGGAAGAGGACGAAGAAGTCCAAACTCTCAAAAGCGAGTTAGGAAAGGCGAAACTTGCCAAGGAGAAGTTCAAGTTGGCCGCTACACACGTTCGGAAGGAGTGTGCCGGGTTACGGGAAGAGAATGCAATTACTGCAAGAGCCCTTGAACAAGAGACCAAGAGGGCTCGCAAGGAAGAGTATGGCCGGAACAAATTTCGCGGAGCTCTATGGGGTAGCAATAGTGAACTCAAGTTGCGAAGGGAAGAAAGGGACCAGTCGCGAGCACATGGCATGGTTTTGAAAGAGGAGTTAGTTGCCTGTTCAAGGTCCAAAAGAAGCTTGTCTCAGCGTTTATGCGAGACGGAGACCAACATGCTAGCTATCATCGCCAAGTACCAAGAAGAGTTAGGTCTAGCCGCGGCCCACGAGCATAGGATTGCGGACGAATATGCCCAAGTATACGCGGAAAAAGAGGCTAGAGGAAGGGTGATCGACTCTTTACACCAAGAGGCAACCATGTGGATGGACCGGTTTGCTCTTACCTTGAACGGGAGTCAAGAACTTCCCCGATTGTTAGCCAAGGCCAAGGCGATGGCAGACACCTACTCCACCCCCGAAGAGATTCATGGGCTTCTCGGCTATTGTCAGCATATGGTAGACTTAATGGCCCACATAAAATCGTTAGGAAACTTGTATGGTCTCTTAGACCTTGACTAGATACGACTTCCTTTTTGAAATAAAATGAGTTGGTCCCATGTTTCTACTCCAAAAAGCTTGTGCAAATCAAATCACTCCCACATTTTATCTCTAGCATGCATTGTATGTTGGTCTCGTCCTTTGTCACGGGAAGCCGGAAGGTCCATATCACCTTCTTAATTGTACACATGGGGCACTGCGCCCCCAAATGCGCAAGTAAGAAGAGATAATTTTCCGGGCTCTCGTGTCCGTAAAATGCATTCATATCATGCATCGCATAAGCATCTCTTCATAACATCATAATGGACATATCCTGCATTTGTCCGTTATCATATTCCGGCCTCACATTTTGCATGAGTCATGGCATCATCATGCATATGCGTTCAACAAACTTTTTGATCTGCAAAATTGCATACCATTTGTTTTCATGTTTGCTCATCCTTGCGTTTTCCTCTACAAAACAAAAACAAAAAGGGGGAAGCGTGAAACTTCACACTACATTCTTAGTTTCATGTGTTAGGCACCACGAGCCAACCATGTTGGGATCATAAACCCGTTTCACTTAAAAACAAAATAATTGAACATGGTACCTAATGCATGGTTAACTAGGAAAGGGTGTTTCTTCGGGCATCTCAATTTCATAATTACATTTTCCGTGCATAAGCTTAAAGTATGCCCGAGTCATTCATCCCTATGAGATGTTGTTGAAGTATTGGCGATCAGAATTGCCATTCCTTGGATTATAGGGTTGAACCAAGCTCATGCTTTTACAAAAAGGTTCATCAAGTCAAGTTGAAATATGGAAGTAACCGTCTAGCAAAATTGGGGCAAAAGATGAGTCGAGTCACATCACTGCTTCGTCTACTGCCAAACATATTTAGGATTATTGATGTCCTTGTTACTTCCAGTTTCACCTTGACAAAGATGTCATGGACCATGTTGAAAATCTAAATTGATTCAACCCCATATCCTGCGTAAAAATTCGCAATACTTCGACTGTACATCATTCGCATGCATCCATGCTTTTCACTGGTTGCATTGCTCATTGCATTCTTTCCTTGAAAAATAAAATAAAATAAAATGAACTTATCAAAAAGAAAAGGAAACGCTTTACGGCGCCCTTACCGAACTCGTGCTAGAGCTAGAGTAATGGGTGAAGCAGAGAAGGTGCAAGAGAAGATGAAGGCCAAAAATGGAGGCCATAAAAGAGCAAATGGCCACAATGATAAAGGCCATGATGAGCATGAAGAAGATAATGGAAGCCAATGCGGTTATAGTTGCCGCTATTAAGCGCTGTCGCTAAGGTGAACCCAATGCTCCCATCTGGCCTCAAGCAAATGAATCGTCCAACCTCAAATATGGTAGGCAAAGATTTGGGAAGTACGGATGACCCCATGATGTGCAAATTCAAAACGAGCACGCCTTCCCATCATATGGCTTGCCTCCCAACTATACACCACCCAATGTGGCATACACTCTCAATGAAAATCTCAATAACTCCACTCCGATACTCATTGAGAACCAATAACCTCATCAGGCACATATCTCTCAAAACCATGGGAAAGACACATGAAATTCCCCACCACAATCTAGCTGACTTCGAGCCTTGGCTCGGATATGCCACTGAAGGGCAAGCAGTTGGTGGTATACCCTTTGAAAACCCTTTGGAGGGCCCTCAGTATCACCCACAACTGCACCTATTGCATTCCACAGCGGATAAAAACCCTCATGACTATGGCAGGAATGGGAAAGTTGGATCATCTAAAGGAAAGGCTCAGGGCCATTGAAGGAGGTGAAGATTATGCCTTTGCTAACCTAGAAAAGTTGTTCCTACCCAAACATGGTCATTCCCAAGTTCAAGGTGCTGGACTTTGACAAGTACAAGGGGGCTACTTGTCTCAAGAACCATCTAAAGATGTATTGTCAGAAGATGGGGGAATACGCAAAAGATGAGGAATTGCTGATACATTCCTTCCAAGAAAGTCTTACTGGGGTAGCTGTTACCTGGTACACTAACTTGGAACCTTCCCGAGTCCATTCTTGGAAGGACCTAATGGTTGCCTTTGTTAGGCAGTATCAGTACAATTTTGATATGGTTCCGGATAGGATGCAACTACAGAACATGTGCAAAAAGGGGGACGGATCTTTCAAAGAACACGCCCAAAAGGTGGAGGGATCTGGCGGCCCAGGTGGTACCCCCAATAATGGAAAGGGAGACGATAATCGTGATGGTAGACACATTATCGATACTCTACTATGAAAAGATGGTGGGCTACGCACCCTCAAAGCTTTGCGGATTTGGTCTTCGCCAGTAAAAGGATCGATGTGGGTCCGAAAAGAGGCAAATTTGATCATCCTACTAAGACGACTGAGAAAACTGGGGCAAATGAAGAGGGTGAGAAAGAGGGAGAAACCCATGCTGTGACTGCCATTCCTATACGGCCAAGTTTCCCACCAAACCCAACAATGTCATTACTCAGTCAATAACAAACCACCTCCTTACCCACCACCCAGTTATCCACAAAGGCCATCCCTAAATCAACCACAAAGCCTGTCTACCGCACTTCCAATGACGAAGACCACCTTTAGCACAAACCAAAAAAAAAAACACCAACAAAAAGGAATTTTGCAGCAAAAATCCTGTAGGGTTCACCCCAAATTCCGTTGTCATATGCTAAACTTGATCCCATATCTACTTGATAATTCAATGGTAGCCATAACCCTAGCCAAGGTTCATCAACCTCCATTTCTCCGAGAATACGACTCGAACGCAACGTGTGCTTGTCATGGAGAAGCCCCGGGGCGTTCCATTGAGCATGGTAGGGCTCTGAAGCATAAGGTGCAAGGTCTAATTGATGCGGGCTGGCTGAAATTTGAGGAGAATTGCGTGTAAATCCCGACATTGACAAGAGATGCCACACATGGGGCAATTTTGAAAGCTGTTGTTAGGTGTCCCTAATGACTCATCAGGGTTTCCAAGTTTATGCCATTATTGTAAACCACAGCTACAATGTTAAATGAAATGGATAAAGTTGATATCTTTGTCCCTCATCCTCTCACAAACGCATGTTTGCTTATTCAACTTTCACCGGAATGTGGGTGTAAGCCATTGGTCTGTTTGCTCAAGCAACCTGCGCTCCTAAGTGTTGACTTCCAAGACCGTTCAATCAGAGATTACTCATCTCGCACGTTGGTGGGGGTGCCGTAAAACAACGAGCAAAGTTCAAAACAAATAAATTTCAAAATAAAAAATAAGTTTCAAAATAAAATAAAATAAAAGTGTTCAAAAAGAAAAAAAAACACTTGATGGACTGTGCTTTCAAGACGTTCATGTGACCTCAGTGGATCATCCTGGAAAGTTTGTCTTTTTAGAGAGAAGTGAGTTATCAAGAATAGGATGTTGGACAAATGGCCTCGGTTACCTAAAGAAAAAGGGGGGTTGAAGTAAGATGTAAAGACTATTCCCCAATTGAACTATCAATCTCTCTTTTCGGATTAACAATGCACACAGGGATAACCCTTCCCTTGTGTTCAAGAATCCCCTACAACAAGAGACCCACGGTCTCTTAATCCCTTTTCAGAAATAAGAAGAAGAGAAGAAGAGGTCTCTCGTAAAAGAGGTAGATTGTAAAATGAAGATCAATCAAAAATTCCTTATTGAATAAGCAAGTGGTTGACCAAGGAATCTTTTTGAGAGAATAAGACATTTCAGTTCAGAAAAAAACTCTTGATCTTTCGAGAGGATAAAACTGTTTGGGCAATGAAAACTCTCTTTAAAACATTTGAATGGCCGTTCATAAAACATTTGAATAGATATGTCTCTTGGAAATTATTTTCTGAAAATCCCCTCTGGTAATCAATTACAAGACTTATGTAATCGATTACAGGTTTTAAAAATTTGAATTAAAACATTTTCAAACTGCTGGTAATCGATTACCAGAGAGCAAATCTCAATTTGAAAGGATAGAATTCCTTGGTCAAACCTTTTGCTTCTTCAATTTGGAAACTTCTTCCTAAGATTCTAGAGATCAAACTTGATCATATATCTTGATAGAACTTAGAAGCACTTGATCCTTTAGCATCATCAAGACATCAAAACATTTTGCTTCTACATAGGAGTCATTTGACTTAATCCATCAACTGAAAGATCCTTCAATTATTTCTCGTCCTTGGAAAATTCTTTTTTGCAAGAATCAACTGCTTCTTTCATTCTCCCTTGCTACAAGGTTGTGAAAACAAGACGACGATGGTTACCTCATAGCCCTACACTGGGGCAATGAGGGGCATCGTGCATGAGCCTCAAGTGAACCTAGGGGCAGATTAGAAGTTCTCACTCAATAGGTTCCCCGCTACAAGGTCATGACGAAAGGCAACGATTGGTACCTCAAAGCCTTACACTGGGGCAATGAGGGGCACCGTGCATGAGCCTCAAGTGAACATAGGGGCCGATCAAAAGTTCTCACCCATCGATGTTTTTAACAAAAAAAGGGGGGGACAAACCCTAAGATTTCAATGGATTGATCGAACATCAAACGACTCCATTGCCGTCACTCCAAAATGGTCAAGTGACTAAATCAAACAGAACACACACTCTGAGGGAGTTCCCGGAGAGATTTGCAAAAAAGATAGGATGAGGTTGCATGAGTTATCACCTCTTTCAAAAGGACAGTCAATCTGTGTTTTCCAAAAAAAAAATTAAATCAAAATCAAAATCACAAAATAGGGAAAGAATGTCATGAGCATTGTACAACTTTCCATTACATTGCATTGTTTCATATGAAGTCTGCATTTACCAAATTTCACGACAAAGGTTGCATGCATCTGCATCCCCAAAAATTATGTTAACTGCATAGATTTCCTACATCTAATGTCCAAAACTTGTGGATTTGGGATGACCGGCCCTCTCGATGAGTCGATCTCTTGCTTTCTCATAAGGGTGGACCCTTGGGTACTTGTACCTATCATCTTTAGAGGACTACACGTCCTCGCCATCAGAGGGCTGCACGCCCTCACCAGTGAGAGGACTACACGTCCTCGCCTTGAAAGGGCTACACGCCCTCGCCTTGGGTACTAGTTACCCTCACCGTTGAGAGGACTACACGTCCTCGCCTTGAGAGGACTACACGTCCT
This sequence comes from Glycine max, assembly GCF_000004515.6. Lineage (NCBI taxonomy): Eukaryota > Viridiplantae > Streptophyta > Magnoliopsida > Fabales > Fabaceae > Glycine > Glycine max. The sequence goes on from NC_038244.2 coordinate 24,416,295, forward strand.
CAGCACCAGAGGGCTACACGTCCTCACCATCAGAGGACTACATGTCCTCGCCTTGAGAGGGCTACACGTCCTCACCTTGGGTACTAGTTACCCTCACCATCAGAGGGCTGCACGCCCTCACCATCAGAGGACTACATGTCCTCGCCTTGAGAGGGCTACACGTCCTCACCTTGGGTACTAGTTACCCTCACCATCAGAGGGCTGCACGCCCTCACCATCAGAGGACTACACGTCCTCGCCTTGAGAGGGCTACACGCCCTCATCTTGGGTACTAGTTACCCTCACCGTTGAGAGGACTACACGTCCTCGCCTTGAGAGGGCTGCACGCCCTTACGTCAGAGGACTACACGTCCTCGCCTTGAGAGGACTACACGTCCTCACCATCAGAGGGCTGCACGCCCTCACCTCTAGAGGACTACATGTCCTCGCCTTGAAAGGGCTACACGCCCTCGCCTTGGGTACTAGTTACCCTCACCGTTGAGAGGACTACACGTCCTCGCCTTGAGAGGACTACACGTCCTC